>NW_028186377.1:382176-523742 GCF_003343005.1 Rhea americana | reverse complement strand
GGGGGGGGGCACGGCGGCCGCACGCTCGGCCCAGCCGCCCTCTCCCCACGCGAGAAGGCAGCGCGCGTGGGGCAAGGCCCCTGATATTGCTGCCGTTTCCATGGAAACGCCGGGGCGAGGCGGCAGGGAAAGGAAGGGGGGGGCCGGAGCGCGGCCGCCGCGCGAAGGCGGCCCCCACGGGGCAGGAAGGTTCTCGTCGCCCGCAGGTGGGGCGAGGCGGCGGCGGCGGCGGGGCGCCGCCCGGCTGGGGCAGGAACGCACCGCCCGGCGGCGGAGGCGCCGCAGCCCGGCGCGCTCCCACCCGCCGCGGTGCGGGCGGAGGGACCGTTGTTTCGGGTTCCTGGTTTTTATTAGCGTTGTTGTTATTTCAACCCGCGAGCCGAGCCGGCTCGGGAGCGCCGCCCCCTCGCCTGAAAAGTTGCCTGGAAGTGAGGGGCAAGAGCACGTACCTGGCGCCCGCCAGGCCGGGGCATGTGCGCCGCGCCGGGGCAGCGGGGCGGCAGCCGAGCCGAGCCGAGCTGAGCTGAGCCGAGCCTCCCCAACTGCCACTAGTTTGCACGCGCCGGGAGGCGGCCGGCACGGGCGGGGCCGCCAGGCTCCACCCGCCGGGCGGCTCCTGGCGGAGAAGGGCGCCCCTCGCCTGGCGGCCCTCCCCGCCGCCATGTCACTTCCTCCCGGGGCGGCGGGAAGGGGGCCGCGCCGCCATGCCCGCCCCTCGCCTTGAGGCGGCGGGGCGCCCGGGGGCTGCCGGCGGCGGGGCCGGACCAAGCCCGCCCCGTCCCTAGCAGGGGGCGACGGCTGTTAAAGGCCGGAGATGAGGCAGGCTGGGCAGCAAGCCCTCCTTGGGGACGCCTTGCACGGTGTCGGGGGTGAAGGGCGCTTGTGTGTGTCTGCTGCTCAGAGGAGAAGCGGGAGAGCGGGATGCCAGCCTCAGCAGCCTGGACACTATGAGGGGAAAAAAAGTGCAGATGGCAGGCTTCCAAGCACTGAGTATCCTGATGCACARTGTTCGCCATCTGTGAAACCCAAACATTTGCTGTCAGGCTTTGACTGTGAAGAGCTGCTTTCATGAATGGAAAATAGTGAGAACTGAGTCTATTAAATACCCAAAGCATTGGGAGGTGATAACGCCCAGGATGACTTACTCCTAGGACAGCATTATTGAGGCTGCAGGCTGTGCCATCGCACCAGATGCTGAGGAAGTTGAGGGAAAAGCTGAGGTGAGCTGGCCAGACTGGAACCTTGGTACATTAATGGTCCATAGTAACTRCATAACATTACTGTTAACCCTTAATGTAGATTTCTAGGGGCCTTGGGCAAAAGCTTTGAACTGTAGAAATGGTACTATGCATTAAATAAGTGACAATTAATTAGGATAGGAAGAGAAAGTAAGCAGGACTTTCTAGACTAGTTACTGGAGCACCCTATCTGGAGTGAGAGAAGGGTGTCCTGACCAARGTATAGACAACACTTAAGAAGGACACGAAGCTGGGAGCAGCCAGAGCCAGGCCGCATCTCAGGGSAGGACAAGGCGGGAGCTGAGGGTAACCACAGCACAGGCACCACCCTCACCAGCCAGAGCACTGTCCCACAGCACCTGAACACAGCAGTCAGAGCAGGGTGCTGGTAAGAGGGTCCACAGACGTCCCAGACAAGGCAAAGTGATGGATCAAGTCCAGAGCCTACCCAGGGAATCCAGTCAGAAGCAGCAGGAGCTAGAGACAAGACTACAACATGGGTCCATCCAGGAGATGGGATAAGAGAGAAGCCTCCTACAGTGCAGGGCTAAGGTCTAGATAAGAAACAAGGCCAGAGACAGAGCTAAAAACACATACACCCGTAACACAGCTAAGGTAGGAGCTAAAGGCCCAGGTCTGAGCTTCARTTGAGCCCCTGGCCCATGGGCAGGGGCTTGGGTGAGGGTCCCAGGTGTGACTGGTCAGGGCAATTAAGACCTAGTGGGATGTCAGGGCCCTGCKTGTGGGGTGAGTGTGCAGCTGCTAGCTCAGTGCACTCTGTTCTGTAACCGTCCTGCAGTCCAGTCAAGTGTTGATTCTGTAGACAAAGCTGGGAAAATAGCAGAGCAATTAGGATTTGATACCCTCTTTCCCTCTAGTTGTGAAGGAATTGAATCAAACTCTGATATCCTTAGGCAATGCTCTAACGACTGAGCTGATCTGTGAAAGGGGAGATGGTGTTTCTGGTGTTTCTCTAGACATGCTTTAAAAGTCTGGCCCTATGGCTACAATTTAAAACAGGACTCAGGAATGAGTCCTTACGAATCCTTAAGTGAGGCACTTTATTCTAGACAGGAGCTGGATTTGCAGCATAGCTGTGTCTTCAACGTTCCCTACCAGCTACTGTAAGCAGCTTTGTACTGATCATACAGATGTTTTTAATCTTATTTCAGGGCATCCTCCTTGAGGTCTGAGAAAGAAGGATCCGAAAGGCAAGCACTTCAGTGCTGAATGTTGTAGTGCCTCACTCTGTTTTCTGATCCATCCCGGAAACTTAGCTCCTCACAGCTGATTATTTTTTTTGTATGTTCTTTAATCTCTGGAAAGCCATAATAAGAATCTAGCTTCCTGCTTTCTTAGGTGTTAAGCTCTCACAGCTGTGGCTGAATGTAACAGAAGCTGTGKATGCTTTACACCTAAGAAAAATCTCCAGTGGGAAATAAATACTAGTTTTGGATGCAGTACATCTGTTTCTCAAAAGCCCAAAAGTCTCACTGGGAAAATAGCAATAATAAAACTTTTTAATTTAAATTGGGCTTTGAAGGTAAATTAATTAATTTTATGAAGGTGTTAGATATAACGGTGATAAGTGAGATTGAAAAGCCCATAGCAAAAACAATACTTCTGTGTTAAAAATCAAGATTTGCCAGGTCTTCAGTGAATATTATCTTAAGGTGCTATGAACAAGGAGAGTAGAAGGAAGCCAGGTGAATTGTCCCTTTTTTTAAGCTGTACCCTCCAGAGCACTGAATGAAGTATATTCAAATTTGTAAACGTAATTAAAAAGCTTGCCACATGGCCAAGTTCAGCCTTGTTCTGGGCACTTGAGATCACCAGTTTTTCAGAAGCAGAGATAAGAAGCAGCGTGGAATAAAATCTTGCTCTAKATCACTTGGAAACTGGAGTACCTCAGATTCTATAATAACAGATGCTGCTTATGCATGGCTCTGTTTACATCAGGGTTACGGAGGGTGAGGCAGACTGGCTGCTCTCCAGGTCTTCAAGGGCAATACCTAATCTGCATATTTGGTTACACAGACATTAACAGTCAGAAGCAAACCCACACAACCATTCTTTCTGCTTCTCACCTACAAGAGGGAATAATTATTTCACTATAATGAAGGCAAGACTGCATTTTGTTCCAGTGGCGTGTTGAGACAAGCTACGTGAGCCTGCCATTCTGAGCTTTTACAAACCTACAGAAAAGGATGATCTCTGTAATAGGTGCGCCGCTTGATTTAGCTTGTAATAAATTCTATAGCAGTGTCCTCACCCTGTGAATGGCTGCATGCTCACCCAGCCCATAAAAGACAGCAGCTTTAAGCCAGACTTAAAGCATTTATCCTCATACTGCCAAGCAGCAACTCTGGTTCTCATACCGAACTTACAGTGAAGTCAGCATGTCATGATCTCTTTGTAGTTCAGTACACAGAAAAGAAAGAAAGATCATTTTTTTTTTTTAAAAAAAAAAGCTTTTAGGAAACTGAGCAAAATACTCATCTTTATATGTTGCTGGCTTAAGAAGATGTTACACAACTACTCTTGTCTTGATCAACTGCTGCAGTCTCTGTCCAACATACTTTTATAAAGATTGCTTTAACTGAAGGAAACATTAAGGAGCTGTCTTTTTCCCAGACTACATTGTGGTATAAATCCTGTATAGCTGGCAGACAATATCCCCTTTACAGCAGACTTTATATGAACAGGTGATTTTTTTGCTTTTATTTCTGTGCAGATCTATGCATGCAAAGTACAGATTGGTGTCTAATTTTATTCTGTATACTTTAATAGAGCCCAGTAATTATTCATAAAGACCTCACACTTTTAGAGACATTCTGGGAAGTATGGCTCTTGAAAACTTCAAGGTTACATTCAGTGGGACATCTTATAGAGTACAATACTCAGTGTGAGCAAAGCTGACCTCTCCAAAATGGAGATAACTGACGTTCTGTGCTGTCTATGTCTTTCTTAAAATGACTCAGTGGTTGAAGAAATAGACTTTTTAATAAAAAGACATTAGCTAAAAGCTAATCAGGTAAAAGCTGGATGCTTATGGTTCTTGTAAATGTCTGTTATGCACATTAAAGAATGAAAAACATGGGGACAAGATCTTTGATAACAAATTGTAGAAGCAGAGATTGCATAAGAAATGGCAAAGGGCCATACATAGACTAAAAGAATTAGAAGCTCAGAGTTTAGAGAAAAGGGGGAGAGAAATCAGGCAAGGTAGAAGAGAGGAAACAGACACTGTGGGAGATGGTACAAAAGAAATTCAAGTGCATATTCAATGAGAGAAAAAAATAGTAAAGATTATATTGATTTTGCCTAAGGCTACCAAATTCCTGTGATTCCTTTGGAAAAAATACAGTACACTACACATTTAAACTGCCTTATTCTGCTAAATACAGCAAATCTGTGTCCTACAGCACACTACTTTTCCTGCATTTTCTCCTAGTTAGTCTTTCTCCCCCTCTAAATTTGTAGTCATGGAAACATACATATATTTCCAGGTCTCCTGCCTTGACCTCATGGTCCTTCCTTTTTTTATGATTTGGTCCGATCTTGCTCTCAGTGGTATTTCATTGATTTCAGGGAATGGGGACATAGTTCCCAAAATGGATTTTGGATAAAGATGCTACATAAAGAAAAATACTAAGTTATAGAGAAAAGGAAAAGTTATTGAATATGAAGCTCTTAAGTGAGCATAGAAATTTAAAAAATTGTATGCTTTAGCTGGAAATCTCACTAAGACATCTGACAATCCCTCAACAACAGTCACTCAAAAAAAAAAAAGATACAGGAAATGATCCTGTATGAAAAATAACAGGGTAGTTCTTAGACACCCAGGCTTTGTAGTGCTTAGGCTATTTAAAATACCGCAATGCTCTTAACACGGGCTGTAATGAAACAAAAATATTGTTTGAAGAGTTATGGTATACTCTCTGAAGTGAAATCGCCTCAGTGTAATAGATTTTCTGGGCTCCTTGCTAGCATCTACTGCTTATTTACCTTTGAATCATTAACCCTAATATTTTATACATGTTTAATTCCCATTCTGTACTGTGCGCTGCTGGCCTGCAGTCTGTGAGAGTGGGGCAAAGCTTAAGAGGATTTGCGAGARATGTAAGAAAGGCACAGCATGCAGAGATGTCTTTGGGTAGGTGGAAACCAAGTGGTGGTATCGCACCTTGCCCCTTCCCAGACACTGCCAGGCATGATGTACTGGCAGAGCCTCTCCCTGGCAACTACAAGACACAAACGATTAGGCCATTTGTATCAGAAATCGCTTCTTCCTACAGCTGCCCCTGCTGCGCTGTCTGGATTCTTGTCTGCCTCTGAGCTACGTCGGGCCTGCAGCACAAACCAAAGCAGCCTCTGGCACTGTTTCAGTTTAAAGACAACTTTACCTGGCTGCCTGACAGAGCCCTGGTTCTCCACAGCCACGTGCAGTGGAAGTCAGCCTTTCTACCTTCGCTTCATGGCACAAGCACTATCCTGTATATTCGTCCCTTCTGTTCTTTGATCCTGTGAAAATCCCAGGGCCTCAGGGGTGGTTAAGGGGATCGCAGCAGTGGAGGGAGCCAAGCAGCATGCTGAATCCAGCACAGGACAGTTTTAAATCAAAGACTGTTTTAGTCACATGGCTCCTTTGTGGTCTGGGTGAAACTGCAATTTGAATTTGCAGTTACAATCCACTTCCTTTGGAAAAATCACTGCAATTGACAGTAATTAGCAACCTCTTACAAACCATTGGCAGTCTCTGCTGAAACCAAGGTCTGAATCTTCAGATTCCTGGGGCATTGCATTGCCCAAGATTGCTGGGTTCCTTGCCACCATTTAATAGATTCCCCTGTCCTGAGGCAAAGGTCCTGCTCCAAATACCTGTGCAGTGGGATACTGTTTAAACTAAGTGACCAGAGAAATATGCTAGATGGAGGGAGGAGAACTCAGCTGCCCAAATGGCTCACACAGAGATTAGCCAGTTTTCCAACTGGACCCTAGAGGAGTGAATCTCCTGGAGATGGCTCTCTTGGAGAAACACCATTACTAAGACACTGCCTTAGAATAGTCACTAGGCTAGACCTCATTGGGGGCTGCCAGTTCAAGGGGACTTGAACACCTAGGACCTTAAGTCAGGTGAGTGTCACAGGGGTGGAAAGTAGGGGCAGAAGGATAGTGTAGTGTAGGATGTAGTGTAGGGGTAGAAGGATAGTGTAGTAGTTATCACATATGCTTTACATGCTGAAGGTCTGGGGTTCAAGCTCCAGTGGAACCAGCATCAGGAAACCTTTGGGAGGTTAGACTAGATGATCTCCAGAGCTCCCTTCCTTACAGATTCTGTGACTCTATGAAATCTGGATGATCTCTCTTGCTAACTGTTATTACAGTACACAAAATGGACTTTCTGAGAAGGACTGACTTTATAATGCAGCATCAATATTACTTTGACTAAGTGTGAATTTGTATTAGAAGACATAGTACCTCATTAAAAACATCAACTGGTGTTTTTCAGGAAATTACAGTAGGGATTGTAGAAGCATCAAAGCTGAGTGCAACACATCAGATATTTTTTGCATGATGTATTGAAAACTAACTGGGCCAAAGAAGCTGGATTGCTGGTAGCAGACACTTCTTGCTTTTTAAGGAATCCTGGTTGTAATCCCACTATATCACAAGAGTTCAGGTGTTCCTGAGCTCAAATCACTAAATGTTAATGAAAGGCTTGTTTTGCACACATATCCTGGGGAGGATATGTCCTTACTAGTGCCAGAAAACGTAAGCTCACGTTCAAACGTTTGGCATAGTGAGAGGTTCAACACAATTCTCAGAATGATTTGAGACAGTCCTAGTTCTTTGCATGCTCTAGATGACCCTGCTGAGCAGGGAGGTTGGACTAGATGATCGCGAGAGGTCCCTTCCACCTGACTGATTCTATATGCTGACTTCCATGCTAGCAATATGTTACTAATCCTGAAAAACTCACTGTTTCCTATTTTTCCCCAGTCTGAGTATCATAGTTAGTGTCATTTCCTACTCACCAACTCCCAGATGCCTAAGAGTCACTAGTCTAGGAAACTCAGAGCTCTGGTGTCTGTCCATCAGTTATCTGGCACTTCAGTCACAAAACACTCCACGTAAGTGCTCTAAATCTACTATTTTTTGCACCTTTTTGAACCTCTGTTATCTTAAGTATCATCATAGCTATCAACAAAGCCTGCTGCTTCCAAGGCACAGTGGCCACATTCTGCATGAATCAGAAGTAGCTACACTAACTGCAGTAGATCAACAGCATGGAGCAGTCCCATTTCATTAGTATCAGCATCTCATCACCAGCTGCTCCTTGGAGACGGATGGCTGCAGCTGACTCCCAAAGCATTGCTTTTTCTTGGTGCCCACAAAAAGTTGTAGCATTTGAGACATCAGTAACCTAGTAGTCTGAGTTTTTTTGTGGACTGGAAATTTCTGTCCTGTTCTCTTCTTTTTCTGTCCCCTTTTCTGACCTGCATCACCCAATGTGATATCATCGTGACAACCAATTAAAAAAAAGCTTTTGCTGGAGGGAAAATGTTACAACTGACAGATATAAAAATGCCTTTTCTCTCTTACCGCAATTACCATTTTTAGGCAAGAAATTAATTCTGAAAACAAATCCTGTGCATTGGCACAGATCACACTGTTGCAATCCTAAATAGGTCCTCCCTCCTACACTGAGCTGTGTTAAGCAGACTTTCTCAAAGTCCCCCTGAAATTTATGAAGCTCTTAAGAAGACAAGATTTACCAGTTTGATTGCTCATTTTAGTGTAAGGTCCCTATAGGGGTTTTATAGCCAAGTGTGAAACATTCGCTGTTACAGCTATATGGAGTTGTAAATTGGAGTAGCAGTGCCCTGCATTTGCAGAAGTCTCCATCACAGGAGAAAGCAAGTGAGGCAAGTGAGGTTTGCACAATTCAACAACCAGAAGAGGTTCCTGGGCTCATGCATGAATYGCTGTATGTCATAGCTGGAACACCAGCTGCCCCTACAGGATTTTGTCATCAAGTTCCAGTTCCTTTCCTAATGAAATAGTACTTTGTGGGAATCTGATGTGTTCCCAAGAGTAACTTGCTCTCAGAGTGTCACTGTAGTACTATGGTAGAGCTCTCATTCAGGCCTGGAGAGAGGAAATACCAGTCACTCAGGTTATGATAGCTTAAGGGCATGAACAGTCTTCTTTTCCTATAACTTTGGACGATATCAAGCACAATGAGACTTTGTAGGAGCTGCTAAAGTACTACTCATAACACTCCACAGCTAAATGGAAGCAATGACAGGCTTGGACAATGGAAAAAATTTGTTTGATTTTACATTAACTGCATTTTATTAGAAATGAGTTTGAGAGTCAAAAAAGCCAGTTCTGAATTATGAAATGAAGGCTAACTAATACATAATATGCATCTTTCCACGAAAAAGTGTGTCTTGGAAACCTTTTTCTCTCTCTTTTTTTTTTTTTTCTTTTTTTACAGTTCTAGTTTGTTCTTCTTTTTCTTTTAGTTTCTCGTATCCTAGAATTGTGCCTTGGTGGTGGTTATTAACAGTGTATTTTTGGAAGCACAGCCATCGCTACTTTCTAAAGTAATTTAGAGCAAATGACTTTATATTGAATCTTAGCAGCAAATGGGAGCCAGCACAGTAATGGCAGAGGGAGTGGGTTAGCAGAGAGCAAAAGCTCATAAAGSAAAATACAGTGGGATAAAATTTCTCTGACTTCAAATATCAGCAGTAATAAGCACCTCACACTACTGTGTGGCACTCAAGGTGATAAAAATAGAGTAATTAAGAAGATCCTTAAGTGTTTGTGAACCAGCTGATTGCATCATCTTAATTAGGCAAGASTTGAATTCCTTAATGTTGCATTCAACCCGCTACCTGAGTGACTGCAAATCATTTTGGGAAGGGTTGAGGCAGCTCTCTTCTGGCGGTGATGTGGGGCACGTGGGGTTGGGATGGACTGCAGCCCTGCAGGGATGAAGGCATGCCTTGACCTCACATACATCCGGGCAGTGTAGAGTGAAGACCTTGCTAATTTGCTGGCTAAATGTTTACCACTGGGAACTGGAAACTATGCAAAATCTTGGTGATAATTGGTGTCAACCTGGCATGACTTCATGGTCTTCTATGACGCTATGTACTGGTTTTCACTAGAAGAGAATGTGAACATTTAACTGTGCTTTACCAACATATCTTAGAGGCTTTTTGCAGGCAGACTTTGGAAAATCTTGTAGGGGTGCTTTCAGATATTATTCATCTCTTTATTGTCCTTCCTGCCCTCTTGGTGTTAATGATCCCACAGAAGAGGCAGCAGAAGATAACATGTGCTTGTCTCTTAACTACTCCCTGTCACATCCCAATTTTTCAACAAAATCACCAAGGACAAACTGTTCAATGCTAATTATTTGTTGGAATAAAGTAAGTAACAGAAGAAGGGCAAGGCATACAGACAGGTGTGGTAGTGTCTTAAAGCCACTTCAGCAAGATTCATCAGAGGACATTTGTCAAGGTCCTCACTGAAATCAAATCTATGCAGAAAGGTATAGAAGATAGTAACTCACTTCCTTTTCTCACTGTTAGGTCTCCTAAGGAGAAAGGAGAGTGTATACATGTGCAACAGAGCTCAAAATGAGTCTGAGTGGCAAAGTGTGGATACAGCGTGAGATTTCAAACTTCTCAGAATTGGTAAGTGTTTTGATGTAGTGTTTCAGTTTAGATTTATATGCTACACACACACGTAAACAGCAAATGGTATGAACAAGATCAAACACTCAGAGATGGAAATGCTAGAATGAATGCAGCCTATGCAGATTCAGTGCCTGCTCTATTAATACGCCTACATTACTTAGGTTTCAATTCATGTGGTTATTCAGTACGTTTCCACAGACCCCTACTCCCTTTCAGAGCACAGAACAAGCAAGATTCCTTTAAGGAGAAGCTATTCAAAATATTTCAATTTTTTTTCTTCACTGTTCAGTGTGTGTGGCAACAACACAAGCTATTATTTATTCATGTCATTTAAACCCTCCTGGGCATTTTTATGGGACTTACTGTAACAGTATCTGAATTTGCTTTCATAACTTCCCTGTGAAGTGAGGCCAGGGGCATGAGTATGATTCTGCCATCTTTACTCTCAGTGGTGAGTATATTCCTTCATGATTACTGTAGAATATAGAAGAAAATTCAGGGCTTTTACTGTTGACATATTTGTGCTTCTTCTAAATGCCCCCCTTGCATTAGAAAGGTATGTGGGAAYGTGACACTCATTGTCTGGGCTGAGTCAGGTTCTCATCATAAAACYGTAGAATGAACTTGGTAGTAATGAAGTTCAAATAAGAGGAATCTGGACTGTCAACTAAAGAGAGGGATGTATCATTAAATCCCAATGTTCTGCAAATGTAGTTTTCTCTTTAGCTTGTGCACATTTTCTAGYTGCATAAATCTTCATATGCAGCCTCTTTCAGTCACAATTCAAGGCACTCCTGACTAGCAGAGACTGAAGTATGCAGAGGTAGCCTGAATCAGAGCTAGCCCACCCGAAGCGGRGGAAAGAGAATGAAATTGTTTTATCACCTATCTTAATGACTTCTTCTGTGCTATAGTACTGGACATTTGACCAGAATACACTGACCCTGTGTACAGGGTCAAAATATGTCATTTTGATATCATAATCAATCTCTTCCAATCATATACAACTCTAGAAAACTTTCACCTTTCCAATGGAAATTTCCTACCTCTACTCACTATCCGAGATTCAAATCTTGGTCAAATTACAAAGTGCTTGTTTTATTTGTTTGTTTAAAATAACATGGAGCTAAAACCAAAACAAAATCATCCATACCTTTTTTTTTAGCTATGAAATGAGAAATATTGAACACGTTTGGAGTAACTGTTGCTCCTTAACAATTTATTACAGTAGAAGATATTTGTCACACAAGAAGAGTGCCAAAGAATTTTGCAAATACATGTTGATGGATTTTGCTGAAGGCCAAATAAATAGTTAGAGGCRGGACTTAATGTATTTTCCAATGTTCCTGGCTTCCTGTGTGGGCTGACATATTTATAACAAGGTTCCCTCACTTATGTTAAGACTACCTATTTCTGAATGAATCCTGACCAAAGAGCTGCTCCTTTATTGTGAGAATTCAGTAGGCATATGGTACTGCTGTTTATAATGCTGTCAATGCAAGATTTACAATGTCTGTAACTAAGAAGTAGCAATAGGATAAGGTCATACATAAAAGCTTATTTTTCGCTGTCTTACTGAGATAGGGCATAAATGAACTGCACAGGACCTATAGCTACATGGAAAGGTTTAGTATTACTATGTTCACTTTCAGAGTATGGAAGTCTCAGGGTCTCTAGAAACATTGAATTAGATTTTGGAGGAATGGTCTCTGACAAGCCTTTGCTTTCTGCATGGATGATGCCCTAAGGCTACTTACCCAGTGGTACTGACATTTGCTACTAGATTTTCCATAAAGCAGTTTGCTAAAATGTTATGTGTGTATTTGAAACTAATATTAAATATTCTTCCATTTTCTGTCACAATAAAGTGTTTTATTTTTATCATATGAAAAAATAAGAGATGGTTTAATCCTTCCTGCAGAAAGAAGTGAAGACTATATCCATGCTATAGACTAATATATGTTCAAAAAAGCATATACAGAAGACAAAATTGTATCTGTTATGTGATACACCTTCTTAATATTCTACTCAGCATCTGTAGAGCCCAATTTATTTAGTCTCTATTAGATGGTATGCAAAACTATTTCTGAGATAAGTGTTCAAAAGTGCATTAATGACAGGGAAGACAAAATCCTACTTTAAATTTAGGYTTATTCTAAATTTAGGTAAATTCTCAGATACTGCAATAAAGAGTGTAAATAGCTTTTTAAAAATATGTGTCCATTTACTTTTTAAAAAGTTATTATCTGGTAATATACTTTATATTCTGCCAGTCATCATCATACATGAATTCAATAAAAACAAGCAAAACATACTTTAAAAAATCCCCACAAGGTGATAAACTAAATGGGAAAATATAAGGATGTGATTATCTGGTATTATTTCAAACACTGGTACTTATTGATATACAACCATTATAATCCCCTTTTAAAAACTCCTGCTATTTCCTCCTAGGAGATAAATTGGAACCAGCCTCAAATCTGGCAGACCAAAGTCTGGAGTCACTGAAAGCCACCTTTATGTCTTTCCTCTCGTCATTTCTCCCTGAGCCTTAGATACTTTGAGCTATTTAAAGTGAGAAGGTTGATTCTATAATCCCTATATGATTAGACTGCTGCAACAGAAACAATTCTGACTGTAATCAACTGTGACTTGAATGTCCTCCTAGTGCACCAGGAATTGTGCTGCCTGCATCCTAGCGATCTTTATAAATAGCCAAAAACAGGTTGTCTGAAACTGGAGTCATCTCACCAACGTTAGGGATTTAATCAAGGTACCTGAGTTAGGACTGTGGTTGTCCCAAAATTCATCTGGGATACGGATAGACAATTGGTGAAAATGAATCAGATCATTCCTGTAATTTTCACTGCTGATGTATTTTAATTAATGCCAGCCTCATTCTCCCAACAAGTTGGAAACACTGGAAAACACCACAGAGGGTGGAGACAAGGAAGTGCAGGGCAAGACCAGGCTTTGGGGCTAGAATCCAGCAAACCTGCTCTCGGGCTTTCTATGCTGCTTCTTTCAAGTCTAGCTGCTTGCACTCAGAGCAGGAAGTTAATCCATATATCACAGCTAGCTACCTAAGAATTTAGGCAGTTTTTCCTCTCTTTGCTTAATAGTGAAGAACTTCCGATCTCAATTTAAGGTAGAAATTAGTACTGAACTGGGGAATGCTTAATGGTTTGTGTAGCYATCATTTAATAAGACCTGAAGCTGGTTAGCCTCTAGTTACCATCTCTCTGGCTAACTAGACAGTCAGTCAGGTACAGATGCATTACTAGTACTCCTGCTGAGGAAAAAAAAAAAAACCACTCTTATTAAGCATCAAAGCACTTAGGGAGGCCAAGGGAAGAGGCAAAAGAATAAGGTGTGTGAGGGAGAAAGACATTATGAAGTACAGTAATTTAGGGGGGTACCTGTTCACTGGAAATTATACATTATTAGGCATCAGAGAATTCATACCTCAACCAGGATTTCTCTTCTAGGCATTGTCATGCTGTCTATTTTGGGACACACCTACGGTTTCTTCTTCCTGTAGGATTTGTATTGTCTAAAGGGTGAAACTCAGCTTTGCACACTACAGTTAATAAAGCTGTTGAGCACAAGGCACAAATCCATTGAAACCAGCCTTCATTAGTCCTGGTGCTCATGAAATTATGGCTGTTTATAGTCCCATTGCTGATGTRTATTAGGAACCTGAGCACGTCACTCATGTCAGTCAGCTACCGTTCCCAGCTCTTCCCTTGTGTGTTGTGACTGGAAGGAGGCCTTCTGCAGCAAGTTTGTTTTGATGAAAAGAAGACTTACTTCTTCAGGAAATACACAGTTTGAGCAGGCTCACTGTGGATATAACATGATTCCCAACATCGCTTTACAGAATAAATATAGCAAAGTGGATAGAAATAACAAGGCTTCTTGGTCCAAAGGCTTCCAACAGTTCAAAAACTCAGAGACTTCTCTACTAATACCGAGAAYTGAGTAAATACTTTGGATATGCCAGCAGCATAGGGTGCTCCTGAGTAGCGTGGCTAGAGGAGTGCTCGACTGAAGTTTGGGGACTGTGACACAGCAGTAACTGCTCTAGTGTGTCACTAACTGCTCTTCTCTGGAGATATTCAAGACCCACCTGGATGCAACCCTGTCTAACATGCTCTAGGTGACCCTGATGAGCAGGGAGGTTGGACTAGATGATCTCCAGAGCTCCCTTCCAACCTTACCGATTCTATGATTCTATGATCCTATGACAAAGCCAAGTCATAGAAACTGTCCTAAACTCCGTGCAACTCGCACATATCATAAATCATGGAAATCTATACACTTTCTCCAATYTGGGGAAACTCAAAACCACTTTCAAACTTTATTTTTATCTCTTCAGTGTATACAAGGAAAATTAGTTGCCAAAAGACTAAGCTGAGACATACCTCATTCTTACTTTTATGCCAGACTGACATAACTGAACATTGTGTTGTGGAGACCTTAAGATCTCCATGTAAGATCTTMAGCTCAGGGGCTGTGTGTGAAATGAACAGCTGTGTCCGACAGCTATAAGCAAATTAGCCAGGAGCCCTCTCAGGGTGCTGCTGGCTCCAGTGGCTCCCTGGAGCTGGTGTCAAGGGTTGCCAGTGGGACTGGACCAGGGCAGCCCCAGCCATGTGATGGGGGGCTGTTTGGGCCAAAGCTGGGCTAGGTGGGCACCCACATGATGGGATCAGGGCTGGGGCCAGGGGCAGGGACAGGGCTGTGGTGGCACTGGAGCTGGCAGGCATCAAGGGGCAATGACTGATGGCCTCACGCTGAGCTACAATGGGGTTGAGGTTGGAGTGTGGGAGGCTAGGGCATGGGCAGGGACAAGGAGGGCTGGTAGCATCCTCAGCACCCTGACAAGCAGTTTCTGCAGATGTTCAACCACAGACATTTTAATTCAACAGTCTGTCTTCTCTAACCTTTGAATTTTCTTGCTTTGCCTTTAAAGACCAACTTCTAGTGCTATGCTCTATGTGCTGTGGTCCTTGGTGAAACCTCTTTGCCCATTTCAGCTTTCCAGATGATGCCCTGAAGCAGAAGAAATGATTCCTTCTTTAGGCAAGGCAAGCTAAACGTTAGTGTCTTGTTGCAAGTTCTGTGTGCCTCTGTCATTTCCGCTGTACGGATTTGCTGATTTTGATAGCTAAGAGAGAGGATCAGAGACTTTAGAAAATCATAATACTAAAAAAGATGCCTTTGAGTGATAGGCCATCAGTATAGTGACTTTATTTTCTTATTCAAAGTTTCATTGTTGTTTTGTCTTTTAAACATTTGGATCCTTTTTAAGATTGTAATGTTTCTCCATCCACACTGTCAACACCTTGCRCGGTGACATTAGTATTGCAGGAAACTCTTCTCTGTAAAGAAACTGGACCAAAGAGTGGAGTCACAGACATAATCAATAACATTCCCAAAGAGTTTGAACTCCATTTCCGTGTGGACATTCTGAATTTATTCATATTCTGAATTTATTATTTATGTGCAAAACAGTCTTACAATTGAGTTCCACCAATCTGCTCAAATACAGTAGTCTGAGGTCACTGAGGTGCTATTTTGAACAGAATGAACTATAGCTGTGATCTCCAAGAAACCAATTTTACAGGCCAAGGATTGAAAATCCACTGGGAACAAGGACAATCGCACAAGATTACTGAGGTCTAACTCCTGCCCAGAGTGTTACTGGTGCAGTCTGTGTGGACATATCAGAGGCAGCAGTGGACCTACAGATTCATGGGGCTCAGCATGTCGTAAACCTCTCTTCCCACAATCTGGAGATAAAAACATGCTGGATGACTCCTGCTTTAATTTATTCTGCTGTGGCTATACTGTTTAGCCCTATCCTGAGTCAAGTAGTTTAAAGCAAACTCATCTATAGCTACATAAGCTCTCCCAGTGGCAGTATAGATGAACCTGACAATAAAGAACTGAAATATAGTTGGCAAACAAATAATTTACCAGACCAGAGTTACTCAAACTCTTCAAACTTCCAGGTTCACTGAACATAATAGGTTTACGATACTGTAAAGTAGTAAAAAAAAAGCTCTTGTAGCACATGGAAGAAACATTTACAACAGAATACAAACATGCACGAGGGTGATTACCAAAGCACATTCGTATACTTGTTCRCTTTACTGTAACTTGCTTGTATGCCAGGATACACGGTGGTAGCCCATTGACATTGTATAAATACAGATGGTAAGGAAAATAAATAGAAAGAAATTACAGAGACTTGTGATAAATTGGAAGCACAGCATTGGAAACAAGATGAGGAAAGCTCTGGGTGTTGTAGCCCATCATAGGATGATTATGAGTTGCCAGTAGGATGTGTCTCTGAGAAATATGTTGTGATCCTGGCATGGACTAGAAGAGTTTCCAAGTGTTTCCCAGGGAGACATGAATGCTATAGAAGGCAACAGTGAGCCCTGACATGCAGTAGTATGCAAAACTCTGGTCAACCATTGTTGAACAGATAAAGTAAGAATTGAATAACTGATTTTAGCATGATTAGAGAAATAGCTAGCCAAGGTTTTGAACTTGGCTTGTTTAGCCTCATAAAACAAATAGAGTGGAAATATGATTGCTGTCTTCTCCAACCCATCAGGGAAGGAAGAGAGTACAAAACACTCAGAGGAAAAAAAAAACAAATTTAAGCTTACAAACCATAATAACAAAAAATAAATTGTTATAAACTGGCTATTAATATATTTGAGCTAAAAGGTTTCTCATCATTAGTGTCTGGAACCTGGTTCCAGACTAGCCTTGCAATGGAAGTTAATGGCACTAGAAAAAAAAAAATGCTTGTGAGAGTGCTCTGTAAGTTTATGGAAAAGCTTACATGACAGGGTGCCTGTGATAGTGACCTTTCCCCTCCAAGAGCTTAATATCATGAAAGGGAAAAAAACACAGGTGGCTTTCAAGTATCAGGAAAACCTCCTGATAGGGAGAACTTTCTCAGAATGACACTGTCTAGCAAAGGAAGTTGTTGGATCTGAGACAATGACTACATTAATAAGAAAGGCTTCTGGATCTCTCTCTCTCCTTCTGCTAGCAGTTAATAATTGATTGAATAGGCCTGAAAGTTTGGATTTTCTTTGGGAGCAAGCCAGGTAAAGCCCATGGAACACAATGCTGTGGGGACATATATAAAGAGACTTCATAAGATTATCAGGGCCTACTGTTTGCAACAATACAGCGGTCTTCCATAGCTGGCTGAAGGCAATAAAAAAACTTCCATTTTTATCTGGACGCAGCAGCAATGTTTAATAATAAGTATACATTATGTATTTGAGATTTTGGCAGACCTTTTGCACTCTAACACCTATGTATGCATAAACACAAATGGTAGAACAGTGTGAAGTATGTGTTACAGTTTACTGGTAGTCTAACAAAAAAGAGACTTTGAAATGCACTCATTACAAAGGGCTGATGGACTTATTACAAAAAGATTGTTGATTTTTTTCTTTTTCCTGCAAAGGAGCAAAATGATTGACTTAAAGTTCCTTAGGATCAGAATTTTCCAAACCGCTCAGCATCTATTATCATAGAAAAAGTATCAAATACTCTCTTTTCTTTATATGTGTGCTTCCTTTGCTTAAACACAAAACAAAGATCTTTTTTTTCCAAATTGTTCCTGATGGTTTAACAACCTGGCACTTTTGGGGGCTTCTGAGTGGGACCTGAGGTCTTACAAACATCAATTTCCAAATATAGGAGCACCTACAATCTGTATCTCGGCTCACCCAGCTGATGATACAGTTTATGCCTGAGGAGCTGGACTGGCCTAGCCCACACTCATGGTAGGGGTTTACTGAAATGGATCCCCCCTGAAGTAAGAAGGTAGTTATGAGTTTTCTAGAGTGGCAAAGGTCTTTTAAAAAGTGCAATACAATGGCATAAACAAATACATAAATAGATTGCTGCTTTACAACTTATTTTGTGTACCAGACTAGTCTACCAAGCTCATGTATGGTACCAGATAGTTTGTAGTATGGTTGTGCTGGACCAGCAAGAAAAGTAGGCTTTCTGTTGTGTAGACTTGACTTTATATTTTTATTTATTCAACTCTATCCCAAAGTTTACACAAAAATCAGGACTAAAACTGAAATGTCACTGATTGTCTCTAACTATATGCACTGTAAATGACACATAAGAAGAGATTACTAGTACAGGAGAAGATATCTTACCATGGAAAAGCTTATTGCTAGTTTTGTTTTAAAGCTTGTATTAAGTCTTTGTAAAATCCTAATGAATTTACATAGCTAGGGATAGCTATGATCTCTATACCTCTAAAATGCAGTAAGGACCTGAGTGATTGTGATTCAGCTAATATTTATCTTCATATTCACTAAGCGAAGCCTGACATTAACATTTTGACATACTCTTAAATTCAGTTAGATCATGCTAAAACTTACAAACTCAGATCAGAATTGAGCTCAGCTTCATTATTTCACTAATTTTAATGTAAAAAACAGTCATTTTGTCTTTGAGAAAAAAGATCTTTTTTTTTTTTTTTTAAAAAAAACCAGATCTGTCATTTGTAGCAGCTCTTTGCACATGAGAAATGTCATTATAGCTAAGTGGGGTTGTTTGTTTTTTTTTGTTTTCGTTATCTCAATCAACTTTGGAACACACAAAGTTCTGCCACTGTTGAAGAATTCAAAACCCTTTTACCATGTTGTGATTGCTTTAGCTTCAATCAGAGAAGTGCAGTGCTTTCCAGATTTAACTTCCAGGCATAAACAAATTCAATTGGCTGAACCTATTCAGTAGTGTTTAGCATCCATTTCAAGAAAAAAATGTTGATATTGGCCCCCAAATAAGAAGTGTCTGAAWGCTACTTCATTTTGTTGATTGCTGCTTTTCGTTTTAATGATCTTTTGATCATTACTTGAGGTCCTTATCCAGCTAGTTTTTGGCTTGGTAAGCAGAAAAGGAAGTCGGMAGTCTATAAAGATTACTGTTTAGGATGTAGACAATATAATCATGTACCAAGTGAGATGACTATCCAATGTATTGCTTCAGTTGTGCTTAAACTAAAACTTTTTAAAACTCTRGAATGGCATTTAGTTTGCACTAAAATGAGATAGAGAGGGTGGACATGAATGTGTTTTGCAGATGAAATATTTAACTAACAAAAGAAAAATGGAATATAAAATTCTCTCAGAGATTGCCTAAGTACTGGTAAAAGGCAAGCTAAATGGTGTTTGCAGAGTCTCTAATTTAGCCTTCTCCCACTGAAGTCAGTTCTAAAATTCCCAGTCATTTCCAGGGATATCAGGTTAGGTCACAATTTTTTACGCCACKGAAAATCCTACCTTTTCTTTTCTCTGGGTGCCTAATGTCATACTGATGATCTCTGGAACTCAGACTTAAGACTTGCATCCCACTTCCCTGTGCTCCCTGCCATCACTSTGCTGGCATGCAGATGCTGTCCACCTTGGTGCCATCACAGATTTGACCAGAGAGGAAAGGCAGTGGTGACAGAAGGCTGGTGTKCAATTGAACCATTGCTTGTGTGCAGTCTGTATGCAGCCTCTGGGCTGATTTCCCTGAATATTCTGCCTAAAAGGCAGATAGTGGCACTTTCCTGCCTGCAAGGATTACGTGGAGTCCTCGAGCTTTTGAGGGATAAAAGCCAAAAAATAATGTATATTGTTGCATGTTTTATCTGATGGCATAGAACCATTTCTCCATTACTCAGAAAAAAAAAAACACAGAACTCTATGATAAGAAAAAATGAAAATCAAAGAAAAAGCACTATTAATAATAATGAAGGAAAATTAAATGGCATATTGTCCAACAGAAAGTATGGCAAGAACTCCTGTGCTCTTCATGATACAAAGTGGAGAGGGAGGCCAAGAAAGAGAAGTCACCACTTGTTTTTTTTTTTGTTGAGGAAAAAATAATAATTCTTTCTACTGTGATGTGAATCAGAAAAGCTATATATTACTTGCTCACAGAGGATAAACACTTAGGGCCACAGAAGTGTAAAGGAAAGAGGAGTCCCCCCCAGTACATGCCATTTTTCCAACATTGTAGGTATACTCAGGTCAGTGGGCCTGCTGTGCTCTCCTACTGAAACTTTAAATGGCTGCTGAGCAGAGTGGAGGCTGCGTGGGCCACGAGCAGGTAAGGTGAGACATATCACAGGAAGTGAAAGACATGATATAGGCAAAAAATCAGCCAAGAGTAGCAGAGACTGTATCAGTGATGGTATGTTCTTATTTAATTGTAGACAAAACATGTCCTTAGTTTATATGCTGTATAAAATACTGAAGTGGAGATGTGTGTTCCCATCCAGCCTGATGATCGCAGGACCCTCCAGCCCCAGCCCTCTCACCAACCACCTGCTTTGCCCCATAGCGCTGTTGGCTGAGAACTGGAAAAACAGATGGGTATTTGCAAACAGAATCCAAAGAGGGCTCCAGGCCAAAGGGATAGGGGAAGAAAAGGTAATTTAATTTTTTTCTCTGTGCACATACTTACACAGAAAATAAGGGACTATTCGGTGTGTGTACCGTGGTATTTCCTAGAGCCCCAAGTTCCACACTGCTAGAGTGTCAACTAATCCAGATGAAGATGATCCGTAGTTGGAAATCAGTAGATGATACAAGGAGAAGCACATGGGCAAACACATACACAAATAAACATAATAGGAGTTGGCAGATAAATGTGTTAAAAAGTGAGAGATGTGTTTTTCTAAATTGACTAAACAGTGATAGGAACATTTCCTTACAAACTATAATCAAATCAGATAAAACATAAGGTAGTCAGTACACTTGTTTTTGCTGGATCGCTGTCAATAGTGTGTTGTCAGATGCATCTAGGCAAAGTTCCCAAAGGGATCTCGGGACCATTAAACATGGAGTTTCTTTATTCTGGCAGCCTTGGTCCCGTGCTGTTTTTCCAGGCTTATCTGTTGCTTGGGGGAGATCTGAAGGAAGCACGATAATTTTACTGCCAGGGAACAAAATCTGCTTGTTAAAGAGCTATAGTGCAGTTCTGCATTTCTCTGTAGGGTTTTTCTAGATTCGCCATCACCATACTAGCCGAATATTGAATCAGGTAAATTAAGTCAAAACGGGGTTAATCAGTCTTCATAGCTGACAGGACCTTTTATCCTTCCTATCTTTCTGCTGAGCTCCCTACATCCAGGGATTATATGCCAAATGGTTTGAGCAGCACAGTAAACAAAAGAAAAATATCAATTGCTGTTGTTGCCTCAAAGCTTGAGAAAGCCTGGCACAAAGTGCCAAACCCTCCTGGTCTTTCAGAGCAGAGGCAGCTTTTGGAATATGGCCCCTTACCTGTAAGTGCCTCAGGATCCCTTCTGCAAATGTAAATTTTACTTCATTTTGCATAAGACATACGTAAGCAAGACGCATTGTTGCCATTCTGCTTTGCACTATTAATGGTATCTTACTGCTCATATGCAAAAAGTAAGCTTGCTGTCCTGTGAAAATGTGACTTCTTGTTCCTTGTACTGGCATAATGTTTTTTCTGAAGTGCAATTTAGTGAATTGTTCTTCCAGTTTAGGTTTTAAAATGAAATTATTTCGATTGCCATTTGAGACAAGATAAGGGCAGACTTATAAATTATATTTTAGTCAAAGTCATGATATCCAAATTAATATTTATSTTAAACTTTGAGATAAGCTTTGTTCTTAGGGAGTCAAGCTGTTATRTATTTTCTTCTTAATCTACTTGGTATTGAGATTTCACTGCCAGCTGGAATTAAATATTAGAGATTTTCTTCGTTGCTGTAGAGTTGAATTATTATAGAGATTATTATTATTGAATATTTCAGCATATATTTTGTACTTAATCCATTTAACACACACTAAATGGAGCTCAGATTGCAGTACCAAGAGCAAGTCTCTAATTGTTTAATATGAAAGATGAAGAGGACTTGAGGTAAAGAGAAGTGAATTAACAAAAGCAAACCTATATGTTTAATAGGTACATCCTTTTTTTGCTTTGTATCATTGTGATAAATCATCCTGTTTGAAAATACAGAATACATAGTTAAATTTTAATATTTCTAGAAGAAGAAAGCATTTTAAGCATATATTTTTGAGAATGAATATTGCTGGTGGAAAGCATAACCCACAAATGCTAGAAACCTCTGCATCTGTTTATGCCATCAGGTTATTTTGTCTGTTTTGTGCTTGCATCCTGTTTCCTTTAATTACTGCCGTAGCTGCCAGGAGTATTTCCGGAGACATGGGTGTGGAAACAGAGGCGGCATTGCAAAGGCTGGCTTCATGAAAGCTAGCAAACAATGTCAGTGTCCAAGTTTTAAAAACTGAAAACCCTTTATCTCCACACCAATGACAGAGCCGGAGGTCTAGGTGAGCTCTGCAATCCTGCTTGTATTATCGGGAACTGCACCCCATTTTTGGCAGACACATTACCACCGCACCTCTGGGCATGACTGACTTGTGCTTAAAAGTAACCTTGTAAAGTAACCTCCTTATAAACCTGAAGCAGGTCTCTGTGCATGCTTCTGAGGCTATCAAACCAACCGAGGGCTAAGGGGAGATGGCTAAAGTTGAGTGACACAAAGTCCATTCTGAAAGTACAGAGCTGAAATAAAAGCAGCGGTCTGCATAGACATTGAAGACTTGGTTTGCTCTCTTCTGTTTTGTTTCAAATTACAAAGATCTCATTTCAATGAGATTTTTGTTTAATTTTGCTTTAGATTTTCTTTATTAAGTTATTTTCTATGCAGAAAAAAATCAGTGGAGGAAATTTTAGGCCCAATTCACGCTGTGCAATTCTAATATTCTAACAGTGTTAACGTTAAAAAATTAATCCTAATTTATCATAACTTTAAAATTGTGGAAACAATGAAAAGCAATCTTGCTGTAAATAGGAATCAACCTACACCATCTCAAGCTTTGTGGGCATGTGTGTGCGTTTGTGTGTATACAGATTCATGTGTATTAATATAGAGGAGATCAGGACATGTTCTGTTAAAAATTGCAGGATCCAAGTATTATTTATTTATGTCTGTGATCACAGGATGTAATCCAGTTCTGTTAAAAATTGCAGGATCCAAGTATTATTTATTTTATGTGCGTGATCACAGGACGTAATCCAGGAATGCTGCGTGGTGTGCAGCAACCCTGTGTGACCAGGGCCTATAAAGTCAGTCCCTAAAAGTGAATAATCTTGACTCAGTCCTGGAACTCCCTTTTTTATTCTCCTTTCCTGCCATTGCTCATGTCTTAGATGAATGTTCATAAACCCAACCTCTGACAAGTTCTTCCCAAGAAAGAGATGTTTATTTTAGCCTGTGACTCATGCCCTGCCATGSCTGGCCCAGGACAGAGAAAAATGCAGGAGATGATCCATAGCTGTTGACTTCAATGGGCCTTGATCCAGAGGTATAAATTACGTGTTTCTATGCGACAATTGAAACACTAACTTGTGAAGACTAGCCCTAACTCAGTGAAACCTGCCTTACATCCAAGTTTTTCTCCTTTTGTAAGAAAGATGCTAAGCAAAAATRGAAAGAGATTCAGACTTTATTTGTTCCAAATGTTTGTGGATATCAAATATTGTGATGAGCTCCCATATCACAGAGTTTAAAAGGAAAATATGCATTATGATTGCATGCCATGCAAATTAAAAAATAGACACAAGTGCAGGAAGGAAATCAAATCATGAAATAATCAGAACTCACAGTAAAATAGCTCCATTGAGATAATGTACTTAAATGAGATATATTGCATTTTTTATTGCACCYCTACATTTTAATGTAGCTACTTCTGCATATATTTTAGTTCACTGGTGCCAAAAGGAAAATGGCCATTAAGAATGGGCCATAGTCTTGTCTTTGCTACTTCCTCTCTTTCCCACTGCATTTTCTTAGATTATCTGCATTTCATTTTATTATTCAATCTCTTGTTTTGGGTACCTCACTTCTTCATCTTGCCATTTCCTCAGACTTTTTATGCAACTTCTAGCCATGATAGATGAATACTCTGCTGCTTTTAACATGTGGGCATTTTTGTAGTGAGCCTGGGATTTCTTTATCTGTCAAGCTTCTCATCTCTRTGCTGACTGACACAGGGCACAGTAATATTTTCAGAAATCTACAGTCAGGCGATACAAAATATTAATTCAGACTAGATGCAAGCAGTCCATGGCCTTTAAATTATGTTCTTCTAATGATTTCAATCAAAGGGCCGGATTCTTAGTTGGGAATCTGAGGCAGTCAAGGAAATACCTCAGCCAGGGTGCCCAACATCTTTGCACTTGCTTGCATTGTATTCAAATGAAAAAAGACAGAAATAAAGCATGAATTTTTGACTATTTATTGTACCTTTTTTCTCCAAAATCAAGTTGTGCAAATCATTACATGTTGCATTGATGTGGACAGTACCTGTTTCATTTTAGAGTAAGATGACAATGTAAATCCCATGAAACAGTAAGATTATTCAGGCTTGGAAATGATATTGAGCTTTGTCTTACTATATTAACTTTGTAAAATTAAAGAATCCCCTGCCCCATGTTGTCTGAGCTACAAATATATTTTTCAGGAATATATCCATATTCTAATTCAATTTCTGAGAATGATGATGGAGAAAATAACCCCTGAGAAGTCTCCTCCTCCCTCGTCTTGCTATGTCCAAAGCTTTGCTGTAAGTGCAGGAAAGATGAAGCCCTGTGAGTCTAGCTTGCAGAATACTTAGTCAGCCCCAGTTACTAAGGCAAGAACATTCACAGTTAAAGCTGAAGCTGCATCCTTAACTAATCTTGCAATAGTAATGTAGTTTGTAATCAGTATGGAAGAAGATTTCATGTCATGTTACAAATACATAAACAAAAATACAGCATTAAGCTAGATGTTTCTATGACAATTTGGTTTAAAAGCAAGAGCCCTTCAGAAAGCCTGTTGGGAAGGAACCCTGAGAAACCACTGAAGAACGACAGTCTTCCCTCTGCAAAAAAATTGTTAAGAAATAATGTTAATGCAGAGAACCTCCTTTCCCCTGTCCCCTTTGACACACAAACACACACACACACACACACACACACACACACACGTAGGCTTCTCTGTCTTGTAAGAGTTATGAATTGCTGACTATAAATGTCAGCCAAATTTCCTCATGGTAGCACTGTGTTGTCTGTACTGAGGGAACACACAAGTACAGGATGGTGAAATTTAACCCTCTTTGTGTCACAATGAGGAAATCTGGTGATAAAAACAATTACTCTTTTTACTTAGTGGATGTAAAACTCCTGAAATGACTTCAATGTGATTTTGGTATGACTTCATAAGCAAGAAAGCAAAACCAAACAAACTGGGGCCAAGTTCTGAACTCCTTGTCCCTGAAACCAGTGGGAGCTTTGTTTAAGAAACAATTTGACCCTGATAAGAGCAAACTGTAGCAGCTAAGACGCCAGCTGGCGTTGGTGCCACAGAGCTGTTAGTCAAACCAGTGATCTCCCATGCAGGTTCTGTTCCACTCCAGGCCACAGTTCCAGCACCACTCGAACCTGCAYTGAGGGCGAGGACATTTCATGTGCATGCAGCCACCTGCAAGATAGAAATAGAATGGCTTTGGTACTTGGAAAATACTTTAAAGAGATGTCAACCAACTATTGACTTTTTAAATTGACTTCTTAGGTGTTCATTTATTAGTCAAGAAGAATATTTAATAAATGAGAATAACAAGACTGAAGAATACTTTTTTCCTGGGCTTTATAAAACCTATTACTCCCTCTTTTATTTGGTTATAAACTGCTGGTCTCACTTGAGGTACTGCATGAGTAGCAACTGCACTTCAGTCTGACCTTTGAAGAGACTGTGGTAGAGACGGGGAATAGGGATGACAGTCTGTGGCATCTCAAAGCAATTGTGTAGATAGCTGTTCAAGGATAGTCTCCACTAATCTAGCTGTGAGCCAGAAGTTGCTCAAAATTCAATTCTTTTTTTTTGAATTTGGATTGAAAAGCTGAGAGATTTGCAAACAGAATTAATCAAGATGCACAGATTTTAATGGCTGACTTCTGATTACATCAAAATGATACTAGAAATATAAGTTTCCTTGACCTTCTTTATATCTAAAGCAGCTTTTTGATCACATCRTTTCCTCTGTGTTGTTTCTTACTTTCTTACACTAGAAAAGCAGCTTTAATCTATCTGCTCACAGCCYTCATCAAATGTTTATTTTGTAATATATAAAACATTAATATTGTCAATGATCATTACAGAGATTTACTTCAAATGGGAATTATGTTGCTTACCACACAAAGAAAGCTTTTGTATAATTCAAACTGAAATAAAGCCACACTGTATGAAGAAATGCTGATAATTCTTCCTCTGTGAGAGTTGTAAATACCTTGTCCAAATGGTGATAGGATGTACAAGGCTCATGTATTCCCTACTATATCACATGTTACCCTTCTYCAGAATGACCCTCTGAAGGTAAAAAGGACAGGAGACAAAAGAAGTGATTCTAGTTGAATAACTAAGGTATAGCAAAAGATTTCTCAATATAGACTGAAGACAATCTAACTCTAGATTAGACTGAACTGTTCTACTTGATGATTCCCTCCAGCACGCCTTCTGTAAGCGTCATTTTTCTAGAGCACTTGTATATCTGTCCTGATCGATTCTGGACTGGTAAAGGAACCGAGGCCTTCACAGCAGCCAGGCTCACTGAATGTTGCATTTCCTAGGAAGTTTGATAGTTTGACTTCTGAAGGACATTTACCATTTTTGTTCCTAGCTGCTCAACAGTTTTCAGTAGCCAGTAGGGATAATTTTAATTTGTAATTGGTGGTTTGAACAGTTATTACGGATATAGTGTAGCAAAATCTGAGAAAGCTCTGTATGCCAAGCAGAGTTCCAGCACAGGTAAAACTTGCTGAGGAATACAAATAAAATAAATGCTGCTGAGAAGACATTTCTTTTTTAATGTCATTTTTTTTCAATGGATATATGTTTTGATAGAATATAGTAAACAAAGATGTTTTGTTAAAAGGCATGTTAACTATCCTTTTATCTTTTGACTCAGTGGAATTTGCTATCATAAATGTATGGCTATTGTTACACAGGGAACAGTAGGCTGCAGGCAGTTTACAAAGGCCAGTCTGGGAGCTGGAATGTGCAGTACCCATTATCAAAAAAAGCAAGCACAGCGTACTTTAAGCTTCATGCCTTAATTCACAGAATCACAGAAATGCTGATGCTGGAAGGGACCTCTGGAGATCGTCTAGCCCAGCCCCCCTGCTCAGGAAGGGTCACCTAGAGCAGACTTCCCAGGACCATGTCCAATCAGTTTCTGAATACTGCCAAGGATGGAGACTCTACAGCCTCCCTGGGCAACCTGGTCCAGTGTTCAACCACCCTCACAGTAAAAAAAGTTTTTTCTCATGTTTAAATTAAATTATTTGTGTTTCATGCCCTTTGCTTCCTGTCCTTCYCCCAAGAAGACTCTAGCTTTGTCTTTACTCCCTGCCATCAGATATTTATAAACATTAACAAAATTGCCCTGAGCCTTCTCTTCTCCAGGCTGAACAGTCCCAGCTCTCTCTGTCTCTCCTTGTATGAGAGATGCTACAGTCCCTTAACCATCTTGGTGTCAGCTAGGGATGTCCATGTGACAGCTTTCTATAAATTAACAATAGAGATTCTGTGGCACAGGGTAAGAGAAAGAAAAGGTCCCTGCACTGTTTCCAGCCTGACTAGAAGCTTTTCTATTTGGCTAGGCACAGACTTTATATATAAACCTTTGCAATTACTGTCTATTTCTAATCCAGTTCAAACTTCTGGTTTGCCAATCTATTTTATAAGTCTGTAAATAATTTCTTTCTCACCTACCCCTCTGTTCTCTCCTGCTGCCCACCTTGCTCTACACACTCTGCCAAATCTTGTCGCACCCTCCCACTCTTGAATTCCTGCTTTCATAACTTCTGCTTCTTGTACTTGAAGAAATCTCCCACTTTCCATCTGCCAACTGTCTTCTTTTCTTTCTCCAAACACCAGATTTCAGGATTTTGTCCTATTTAATAATATATCCATAGTTTCCTTGCCTGAAGTGGTTTTTCCTTATGGTTTACAGAAGTTCTTGTCTGGCATTTTTTAAAATCCCATTTGAATCATTGATGCCAAGTAACTGAGAAGCACCCTCTATACTTACTATTCATATCATACATAATTTATTTAGGTAATCATTTTAAGACAGTTTGGTTAGTTCATGTTAATACAGTTAAATCTTGGAAAAACAAGTACCTATATGGTACCGCCCATTTGCTATTCCTATTCCCCATTCTAATGACCTCAGAGCCAGTAGATTACTTTTCTTCGCATGTGTTAAGTATTGATTAGTGCAACCAGTTTCTCAGGACTCATATTTCTTTCCTCTGACTTGCTCTTTAACTGTAGGCATTTCACTAGGGTGAGATTAATTTCATCGAACTTCAGGAATATATCATATAGTCATCTACATCAGGACTTATTCTTCCACACCTCAGTTTCAGGTGCGATTCCTTTGGCCTGCTTTAGATACATGCTGTATTTTAGCATGATACAAGTTTTGCTCTACAAATTTCTATTTTTTCCATTGACAATGGAAGTTGTCTAGACAACTAGGTGAACATTCAGTCATATGAATAATTTTGACACTCAGGGCTTCTCTGTGCCTTATTTTCCCTGTTTATAAAACAGCTGAGTKTTTTGTGAGACTTAATTAGTGGCTTTAGAACTAAGTAGTTTAGATTTAGTGATTACTGAGTAATTCAGATATAGTGGTAGAGGAAAGTATCTAGCTCTGTGTGCTCTCTCTCTTTTCACAGGTCCATAATCATATGCATGCATAGTCATATATTTATATGCTAAGATTAATTTTAAAAGACAAGCAATAACTGGTAACTCTAATAATTTTACCATTCTTTTCTACTGGAATATGGCAGCTGGGGCATGGTTTGGTTGTTTTCTTGATTGTTTCTCTAGATGCCTCTTCCCATCGGGCTCGCACAGCTGCATGTTCATCAACCACATATCTCTGCAAAAAGAGAGAAAAAAAATTGTCGGCACAGTACTGAAAGGCTGTGCTAGGACACAGTGTCTAACCAAAAGCAATAATTATTTACCCATGAGAAACAGACAGGAGGGGCTACAAGGCCCATTAGGGTGGATTTTGTGTTTTGAAACAGGAATTCTGCAGCTCTCACAAATGAATTTTCTGCCGGTGTGCATGCTGCGCATGTTGGGCTAGGCGCCAAGCTCGGCCTCAAGGCACGGGGCTGCAGGGTGCCCAGGGAGTGTGTGCCATGACGAAGTCCCTCATGCAGCCCGCTACAGCTCAGGCTGTGTGCTCTGCCCTGCTCCCTGCCCTGCTCCCTTTCTCCAGGCAAAGCAAGAGGACACATCAAGCTGTGCTGCAAATGTGCAAAGACAGGTAAAGAAAGCAAAAGGCAAGGCGAAGCAGGAGTCAGATGAACTCCTCTGGGGTGTGACATCTTAGACCCTAGTCTCAGAGTTTAATTGCTTCTTGCAAGAAAGGCAGAAACACCAATAAAATACAACACTTATAGTGCAGAATGGTGACATCTCTAGAAGGAAAATGTTTTTCATAATAAAGCATATTTCTTTGTTTCTGAGGTCAGATTTCATTCAAACATAAACCTGCATGGACTTCTGAGGCTTTGTAAGGCACAGAGAAGAAACATAGAAACTCTAGAAGAGAAGTAAAAAGAAACTGGCAAACAATGAAAACAACTGTCTGCCCAGATAGAACAATACTAGCAGAAAAAGTCATTGTGAATCACAGAAGCACAGAATGGCTGATGCTGGAAGGGACCTCTGGAGATCATCTAGTCCAACCTGCCTGCTCAGCAGGGTCACCTAGAGCATGGTAGACAGGGTTGCATCCAGTTGAGCCTTGAGGATCTCCAGAGAAGGAGACTCCACAACCTCTCTGGGCAACCTGTTCCACTGCTCTGAAAGAAGAGTGTTTTAAAGGGACTTTGGGGTTTGCCCTATTTATGACTGGGCCAAAATTACATAATCTACACAGATGTCCTACTTGGAAATTTCCTACTTAAAATAATACAAGGACAAAAGAGATGGCAGTGCCTTGAGTAATTTCTATCACACAAGGTTGGAAACTATGTGGATAGTAGCTATATACAATGTATTTAGGTACCAGCCTTGAAGTCCTGCTCTATCTGTTTGTACTGTGGCTTTTTTGGAATGTGTGGGAACATTATGAATTTAAACTAAAGCATATCATCTGTAAAAATTCCTGCAGCCTCTTTGTGTTTACACATTCTAAATACTTGTTCATTGTTCTATGGAAAAACTTTTTATATTTATTTACATGGACTTTTAAGATATATTTATTTGTAACAAGACAGCAAAAGGAAATCGGCACAACTTTGCAACAAAGAACAGAACTTTCACTCCTATTGATTTCTCCTCAGCTACTACAAAGCTTGTGACCTGTTGTGCTGTCAGTGCATGAGACCTAGATTTTATTCCTTGGCTGAAGTCACCAGAGTTAGGATGGAATAACACAGAGCAACATCTTGTGAAATTCATTTCTAGCTCATCTAAAGGCCATTGTGACAAGCACCTTGAAAAAATCAAGCCATTTTTAATCAGGAAGTCTCTAAAATATGTTTATGCTATTATTCTTTTATTTTACTGCCTAAATTAGTTTCCTCAGCCTGTTAACTCCTTTTGCTAGTCCTCACTTAGTATTCTGCAGTTTACAACACTTTTGATATAGAGGTGACAAAAGTGAACAGTCTTCTCAGCTCCATCCCTGCCTCAGTCTCAAACCTGACTTTTAAGAAAGCCTAGCAGCATGCGAACAGCAAAGGAGAATTCTAGGACCACTGCAGGATGCCGAGCGATCTCCTCTCATGTACAGCAGTACTGTCTAAAATAACCTCTACAGAACAGTATGTTAGCAAGTTCTTGGAAATAAGAAAAGCTACTCAGGCTAATAGCAAAGAACCTGATCTTGCAGAACTATTGATCTTGGAACATCTTGACCTTTAAAGAAGAATGACTTCAGGGACCAAGCAATCTGAACTAACCCAAAGAGGCCTGAAGACAAGGTRAAGAGAATGGGGAATGCTAGACCTGTGCCTCAGTTTGCCGAGTGACAGAAGGAAGATGATCTTCATTTCACTTGACTGTAATGGGAATTAATCACTTAATGTCAGTAAAGATGATTCAAGATAAAAATTTTCAGAATAATGTATCCACAAGAAGACCGGATATACTTTTAATTTTTGTATTTAGTCCAGAAGAGCTTCACAGTGGCTGTGTTTTTCCCTAATAAACCAAATSCAAACYGTATGATTCAATACTTGGAAACATAGTTTTTCCACACCTTCATCTATTTGTTGTGCACTAATAGCAATCGCATGCCAAATTGCTAATTTCATTTGTGTAAAGATATTTGATCTTAGTTTTGAAAACAAATACAAGCTTGGGAGAACTTAGAAATCATTAAAATAAACAAGTGTAAACCACACGTATCCAAGTCACTGAGGAAGAACAAATTGATGAAAACAGCAGAGTGCATTATCATATTAATGTTTTCCATTGCAAGATTTCCATCATGAAATAGATGCAGCAGTGTGATAATTTTCAGGCAATTAAAGCTGAAACTTCCTTTCTATGCCCAGTCTCTTGCTGAATGCAGAGTTAAAAACTTTCTGCTGCAGAAAACAAATACAGAGAAATGGTACAGTGACCTGAGTCCTTCTGATTCAGCAGGTAAATCATACCATACTGATCAGTCTCAGGTGTTCATGTGCTTTATGTAGTTCTCCAGGTACAATGACTACAAGCTCGCATRTATTTTATCTTCATATTTTCCCCRAGTGATAAGGAAGGTTGCATGACARTGCGAACTTCTCAGAAACATTGAGGACTGCCTCCATATTCTTCCCTACACAGCATAGATGAGAATAAGAAGCATTTTTAACTATGGTAGGATGTGTTACCTAGTATTTAGGACTAAAAGTGGGATATGAACTGAGGGAACTCAACTTCCTAAAACAATAGTTGAAGGAAAACAAAACATTTCATGCTGTCAGAGTCATATTTCAGGCTTTTCTCTTCCTGCCCCTTTTTAAGCTGCTACATGATATCATCAAGCTAGAGACAGAATCCACTGCTTTGCTATTATCTTTGTCAATGTTCTGATCACTATCTATCTTGTGCTTTAAGAATAATGCGGAATGTCACTATAACATGATGAAGAGGGACTTTGATTATTGTAACACTGTGATTTGTGTCTGCTAGAGCTCCTGGGAATTGCTTCTTACATTCACAAAACCATCTGGAGGATTTTTGGACAGTCATGAATAAGAGTTACTCCATGCTAAGAAACATGGCTGTTGGACCCCTCTTCTCCTTCCTTCCTCCTCCAAAAGAATATTTTAMGGGAAGATCAAGATCTTTGTCTCTGCATGAAACAGACATGAATGGGAGAAAAATGGAAGAAACTGATTGGTTGTAGGAATAAAGAGATAAAAAATGTAGAGGTTTCTAATTTCAACTATTAATGCCACTATAGCTCTTTTTTCATGTATTATAAAATTATTAAGGATTTATGAATGCAATATGGCCTACAAGACCTAGAATGTCTTACTGAGAAATAACCTAGTAAAATGCATCAGGGAATTCAAAATGTTGCTGTTGAGTAAGTATTTTTCTCCATGAGCTTATGTGCATTCAGTCCATAACAACATATATTTTTTTTAGTTTCAGGTTTTTGTTATCAGACTAAGCCATAAGGGATAAAATGAAGAGTCAAGAGCTGTACCAAAGAATTGGATTTTCCTTTATCTTTCGTATTCAGGGCCATACTCTGCCAAAAAAAGGGACTTTTTTATTTATTTTTGGTAATGCACTTGAAAATTATCTCACTGGTACTACTACAATGCAAGAACAATCCCAGGTTTGCAGTGGTAGCAGACACTAGAGTCCTTGATACTAGATTATGTGTTAGCTACAGGGCATGCATGCATGAATCAGAGAACACCAGCTAGTAGGTTAGTAAGTATCAAATCCACATTCTCCACTGAAACACAAGGGATTTTTCACTAGAAAAAGATCTCAGAGAAAAGAAACCACAGGCAAGGTGCTCATCTGGAATAAGTTTGAAGTTTGTGTATGTGTGTATATATATGCATATATGTATATAAAGTTGCCTCACAGATCAATAATTTTCAGAACTGAAGGAAATTCATGCCTGATGTACTCTGGAGGCACAACTCTAAAAAATAAAAGTACTTTACTACTGGTGTCTATTTAAATCACCTTCTTCCATCTTAAGCTAGCAAACCTAGTCTCCTTGACAATCGCCTAGCTATAATAGACCAAGTCTATCAACCAGAGGTTGCTCTCATATAATTTGACCTGTCTGGTCTCAGATAAGAAGCTCAGAGATTCTAGCTGTGCATCACCTGCCAGCTCGTCTAGGACAGGAGACTACAATACACTTGTGATGCCAGCCCCACACAATAAGCTCTAGTTCCTCCATTATTACAGAATATTTGTCACAACTGTCATAAAAAATTACTAGAGTCCCTCCATGCCCCTTCGTGATTCATCCTTTTTGATTCTTAGCTCTGCTGCAGGTTATGACCAGGAGTCAACACCCACAAGTAACAGGAAGCTACAGTATGAGCTGTTGCAAGTGTTATTCAGTATCTCCTCTGCAACATCCCCTTAAAGACACGGGCGGAAAACTCCATCTTGGTATCTCTGGGCCACACTGAAAGACTCATTTTTTCCAAAGAACTCAGAAAAAGAATGGAAATAAACCTAACAGGGACAAAGGGACCACAGAGACTGCTGAGCACCATACTGCAATGTAAGCACACGTACATGGAAAGCTCTTTATGCAGTTGATCAATATCAGGCACTACAGGGAAAAGTGCTATAGAGACAAAACGCATCTCGAAATAGAAACAGAGCATTCTTAAAGCAGCATCTACACAATATAGTATACATCGACTGGTCAGCAGAATAAGTACAGCAAACAAGCATATCTCTTCACGGTCAGCAACTAAGCAATACCATCCAATAATATCGTAATAACATTTACTGTAAAACTTTTTGTCCGAAGTATTGGGAGCGTAACATCTATAATGTTCAACTCAGATGTCCATGTTTTATGTATGCAACCACACTCCTTTTATGATCATGATTATTTTGCCTATCGCAGTTGGCGTCTAAAAACTGAAAACCCTYGATTCAGAATACAATATGAAGCTGTAAACATTGTATTTCGCTTAGCTTTGGTGAAATTTAGTTTCTGGACTCTCGCTTGATTGTTACTATTTAATTCCATTCTAATAAGTAAAAAAAATGGCCAGGCATAATTTTAAATAATGTATCCTAGTGTAGCTTTCTTTTGATCAGAAACACTTGATGTTAAGTTAATTTTCTTGGGAAATTATGATTTTTTWAAAAAATAAATTTTGTAAAATTGTGACTACGTGAAATATGTCATTTTGAAAAAGACTTAAATGTCTCAAAACAGCAAATATTACTCATTTTCCATCATGAATGTGAGAACAATCTGGCTATCTGGAAAGGATTTGAAAGGAAGACAAAGAAGAATTCATTGTACACAAAGCAACATTCAACTCACCATAACATTTACATTAACAGAGCCCACTAATTATTTTGGGGTAGAGATCTAAGCAAAGGCAGTTTTAGCCTCATCTGTTGCAGCCTAGTCTACAAGGACTGGTGACAGTCCAGCTTCTTTTTTTTTTTTTTTTTTTGTTTTCTCGACTTCTGCTGGGCTGTTCTATGAACATGTTCACATGAATCAACCTTCTGTCACATTTAATGTCTTTTATTTTAAATGTAGGGAAAAAAAACAGCAGATGCCTAGGGCACTAGATAAGATAGAGTAATTTTTGAAAAAAAAATCCTTTTTTTTTTTTTCTGAGTCATTTAAGAGATAAAATCTCACAAAGAGAGGTGCATATAGCTAGGGGACTAGCTAGGGTACTTTCTCTAGGAGTCTCGAGAAAGATTCATGCTGCTCAAAACAGTAAAAGGTGGTTATAGATCAGGAACAGCAAAGGTATCCATCAGTRGGAATACATTTAATGTGCAGGAGAAATAGAGGTGTCAGTAGCACATTGACYCAGTTAAAGTCAGATGAAGCAGCTTTGTGCAAGCCAATTCGTCTGGTTTGCCTAGGGAACTGTATATTAAAAAGAAAGAGCAGCTTTGTAATGACAACAACTAGCTAAAATTAAGGTTCAGTGATATACAGAGGATATTGTATCTGATACAAGATGAAAGAGAATTTTACCAACAACAGTCCTGGAGTTCTAGCTGATGACACTGCACATCAAGGCTCTCACTCTGCTTGTGGGGTCTGTTCAGATGAGCATGAATTAAATTCAGGGAGCTAGAGAATACTGAATTTGCACTGTTCTAACGCAGAAGATCTAATCTAATCTAATCTAATCTAAGTCATTCTTATAAGAGTGTTTTCCAACAGTGGAATGAAGAGCATGGCATCTCCAGAAAGTGGTAACATAGCTGCAAAGGACTGTCAGCTTAATCTTGTAAACAAAAGTAACCTGTCACATCTTTTTATTTTACTATTGCCCAAAATAGGAAAGCTAAATTTCTCTCTCTATAGTTCCCATGTATTTCTCATTAGACAGAAAGTAAAGAACTATTCTCGTATTTCCTCTGGTGCATCTTTATTTATAACACAAAGGTTAATTTTACAAGGACATTTCCTGGTTATAGTTATTTTTCTTGTTTCTTTAATTAGGCATCTGTGGGTTGAAGCGTCCTGTGCCTGACATTGTGAATACATCACCTACTAAACCCCTGAGTCTCAGTTTCTCTCCCTATTTGTACAAATCAAGCTATGTGTGCCTTTTTTTGTACAGCCATATTTTATTTAACTTTTAAATTTATCTGATGGAAAAAAATCAATGGTCTAATAATAGATACTCCACATTTCATACTGTGACTCAGGACTCATTCAAGGATGTTGTGTATGACAAACCACTAGCTTTTTCCTTCACTAAAATGTAGTCAAATAATTCAGACCTTTTGTGGTCAGCATTTGCTGTTTAGCATTTTGATTTTTTTTCTTTTTCCAGTACAGAAGGATGTTCACATAGAAATGATGCATTTTTCCTTTTTGTTACTCTTGCCTATAATACATCATTTCAAATACCTTGTCTCTTTTTTCCACCCTTCTAAAAGCAGTAAGAAAAGTTTGCTGAAATAGTGAAGAATCATTTTTATAATGGATATTTGCAATGTTTTAAAGCATGGACAGAAAACAATGATAACCAAGATCTGATTAAGAAGGTCCCATAACTGTGGAATCCAACATAATATATATGTTTTCTCTAATAACTCTTCACTGAAGGTTCAGAAAAAACCCATTATAGTACAATTACAAAAAGCAATACAATACAAATAATCTGGAGACATGTGATCTCGTAATTTTGTCAGCATTATTGTTTTTCATTACAATTTAGTAATTGCATTGCATAGTGTTTTTTTCCTTCTACAAGATTGTAAGAAATACATTACATCAAACCTGATTTGCATGAAGCATCCACTAAACATTTATTATCTTAGCATCACAATCATTCAGCTAAGGATATTTTGGGAGAGRGTTTGTTTGGGAAACCCATGTTAAAATCAAATTCTGAAATAGCTCTTGCTCTCAGCAGGCTGGTATGTTCTGCTGAATAATTACAGCAAATTGCCACCTACATAGAGACCAGGCTTCACAACTTTATATGCATGCTGGGAATCTACAGGCAAAATATCACAGCAGATTAGACTGATGTTGATCAGTGGGTGGGAAGAGAAGCCAGGCCAGTAATGTCTGTCAATTTGATACCACCTACTGGCAATTTTGGGATCTGCATAATAAGAAAATGGAAGGACGGGAAGGGCTTGAGGCTCACTTGCAGCCCAAGCAAGCAGGGAACCTCTCTGGGAAATGAACTACAAAAGACTTCAACAGAAGGCCAGGTAACCTGACATGCTTTCCTGGGTGAGTGTGCACACAACTGGGCTTTTATGCAGCACCTGTGGCAGCACAGAGCAGCAAAGGGCATTTCTGCAAAATGATCAAATGGGTCTGCCTTGGAAGCCACCATTTGCCTGAGAGCTCATGACCAAGTARGATCTGAACCCTCAAACTATGGCTAGGGCTGCAGTTAGGGCCCAGTGGTGTGCACTGATGAACAAGATCAAACCTGGAAAAAAATGCACTTCTAAGTTTTGCTCTGACTCAACAGGGGCTTTGGACAACTTTTGGTTTGGTCTGATGGGTTGCTAGGCTAACAAAACTTCTGGGTAAGCTGCAYACTGGCAGTAGTTAATATGTGGATCCTGCATCAGCTACTTGACTATAGTAAAAACAGGGACCCAAATAATAAAAACTGAGGTTGGACTTGAAGATGGTAGGCTTGGGAACAGACTTGAAGAGCCTGGCCTTAGTGAGCAAAGCCCCTAATTTAGGGTTAGATCTGAGAAAGGCAGCATCTCACAGGTTTAGAATGAAGTGGAAGTTAGGTTTTATAGCTATAAACTTATAGCTTGCAGGTTAAGGTTTACAATATGTAGTTTTGCAGCTTAGCAAAAATAGTATTGCTGTTTCTTGGAAGAGGCTGCAGTCTTGGTGCTATGCCAACACCACAGCTTAGGACCTGTCCAGGTTTGTCTGGACCTATTTTGGCCTGACTGGAGATTTGTTTTATCATGTAACAGCAACCATCTAATGGCCAGGTGACTATTATTTTGCTTCTGCTTTAGCTTTTGCTTTGTTTTGTATAATTGTGTAGTGTAACAATGTTATATGTATTTTTGCAACTAATAGATAGTAATGACAAGTACAGATACTCTGTGCAGAATGAACTACCTRTGATCCCAGAAAGCAGCACAGAGGAGTAAAGGCATGGGATGATATCACAGTCCTTGGAAGCATGGACACAGGATGATACTGAAGTCCCTAGGGTTATAAACAGCTCTACAGTGGTCAGTTACCCAAATGCAACCTTGGGAGCCGGGCAAAATTGGTTGCAGGGGTGACAAAGAGAACAAAGAACAAGTATTTAACATGCATAAAACACACCAAAGAGAGTAAATTTGGWTGCAATATGTACTTGCAGACCAAGAAAGAGTGTTTTAGTAATCATATAAAAGTGGCCTCAAACATATCCCATAGAGAGAAGAAACAACTAATGCCAACAACCTTCTCCTCCAAGTGAAGGACTCGCCATGCYTGCCGCAATCTGCCCCATTGAACTCTCAAGCTTCAAAGCCACAGGGGCAGTGGGACACCAGAGAAATAGTTGGATACTAGAAAGCTTGCATATACCTCATTGTAATAATACGTAATTTGAACAACAAGTGCTGGTATCATTTTAAGTGGACTAATAATAGTTCTTTGATTAACTTGCTAAGACTAGCAATAGTCTTGGTAAGACTAGCAATAAATTCTTGACTTTGCATTGACAATGAACCTGTTCCTAAATGAACACCTTTAGCCCATAAAAAGATCTTGAACGTAACCAGCTTGTGGGAATTCACATAGCCTATTCTTTAACTTGTGCACAGTAAATTGGTAAGAAGCAGCAGGAACCAAAGAGGTAAATTTAGTGTTGGATTTTGCCAGATCATGAGTTTTGCAGAACCAGGGCTACTATAAAGAACTGTCTGAGCCAGGATTAAGGCTTGGGCTAAGACTGCTTGAGCAGTGGTGCAGATTTAGGATCACACAGGTTTAGGGCTGGAATGAGAGGAGACTGCTATTTTACAGTGGCTACCTAACACAGCAGGTGAAAGGGAAGGGCATGGGAGCTTTTAAACTCAATATTGACTACTTAAGTCCACCATCCATTTTAACTGGTAGAAGTTACTGKCAACATCCAGTAGACAGAACACTACTTGAATGAATGGTTCCTCCAACTTCTAGAGCTGATACACACCTCCTAAATGAGAACTAGGAGTGAAGACTGGTATCAGGTATACTTGAAAGTTGTGTTTTCATTTTGCACCATCCTTTTATAACAATACATTTCCAATTTTGCAATCTACAGATCCTTTTGCAAAGTCAGGATGAATATGTATATTTGTCCCTTTAAACTCTGTAAAAATATAAGAGCAAATTCAGTGGAACTCACATATGTGAGGTATATCACTTCTCCAGAAGCAACAGTTCTATATTAAAAGTTGTGGGTGAATAATTTCTAGGAGCCCTGCAAGTTGAGACAAGTTAAGCAATCTTAGAGACTAGAATTAATCTCTCCACTGGACTCTAAGGCTTGGTGTGAGAGTTCATATTGCTTGGTGCTAGCATCCTTCAGGAAAAGAACTGGTAGTACAGGAATAGCTTGACTTTGGATTCATTCTAGTATAAAACAGTTTTGCATTGTACCGACAGGGATTTTCAGTATGAGTTTAGCCAGGAAGGCCAAGCTCAGATGGAGATGAAAGGTGACAAGGCTAGCATTAGGGTTGCAGCTGGGTTAGGATATGCTCTGACAGGATCTTAAGAGCTGGCACAGGAGAGACTAGTTGGTGAGTTTTAATATCTCAGCCACCACAGATAGTCTACATAGGCTTAGGTCTATAGCTGTAGCTAGGCTATGGTAAATGCTGCAGTTTGTTCAGGTGAGATGAACTAGATTTACATCTGGGTCCTGCAAAAGTTGCCAGACTGGGTTTGGGGGGTTATGCTACCAGAGGTGATGACTACAGGTTACTGGAGGGATTTATGTGCAGCTGTATTGTAGAAACCCCTCATGATGTTAATTTTTTCTCCTTACTAAATTCATTGCAATGCCTGAAAAAGCAAAACTCTCTAGCAAGCTTTACTCTTTTTACATTMAAAAACTCATTGGCTTGCCAAGACAAGATAATCAACAGATAAAACCATCTTGGGGAAAGCTGGCCCACAGAATTATTTATAACCCACTGCATCCACTTTATGCAAAATCTTTTCAAACATATATGTCTCTATGCCTCACATTCTATTGACTCACTTACCTTTGTGCCACTTCTACATCACTATCATTACTATTGCTATTACAATTTGACCTTGCAGGTGTCTTATCAATGTGCGAAGTATCAAAACAGCCCTTGGAGCTAGTCTCTACATGTTCAAATATATATTCACATCTTTACTGTCCAGTTGCTAGCGAGCAAGAAGATACATTACATTTCCTGGTAAAGAGTGAGCTGCCTAGAAAGATTTTGTGCTAGTGAAGTTTGCCTAATTTTAAACTGAAGACTTCTAGAGGAAGTTGATTTATGTCTAGATTTGCTATCAGTACAGACTGTGTAAATGTGTAAAAAGGGGCTAGGAAGCTTGGTTTTGTGGTGTAGATAGCAGAGACTATGGAGCTTTTCTAGACCTAAATCTAGCTGGAGTCTCTGCACTAGGATGAAGGCTAGGGTTAGGATTAGAACTGGGGCTAGAACTGTAGCCTGAGGGTTACTTTTGTCATTGTGTTTCTGTAGGCATTACTATATTACGAAAAGGATGGAGGTGGACGGACTACATTTAATATAAAAGCTGAATGAGATTGCTTACCTTTGAATAACAGAAATGTTAGGAGAGGAGTTAAGAGTTGGTTTGACACAAGTTTAAGAGTTAAATTTGGGACTGGAAGCAAAAGAGGCTTCCTGAAATGATTAGGATCCAGCAGGAGCACCTGTCCAGGTTTAGCTCTGAGTTGGCAGAGGTTATTGAGTTAAGATGAAGACTAAGGTTAGGGTTGGATTAAGGATTATCAAACCAGAGAATAGAAAGTAATGAACACTAATTAGGACTACAGTTAGAAGGAGCTCAGAGATCCATTTTGGACAAACACTGATACCAAACAGCAAGCACCAGCCAGATCCGTCTCACAGGACAGATTTAGGCCTGGCAGGAATCACTGAAATGGAGGTAGGGTTTTGGTTCAATTAAGTCCCTTATAATTTTTTCAGGGTTGGGCAGATAAGGATCCCTAGGATAGACATTACAGACCGAAGTGATTTAGCTCATGCAGGCAAAGGAGTCTCATCAAGTGCTCAAGTGCTTTTAAAGACAGAAATAAGTTATGGGCTTCTTTGACTTTCTATCGTTTTTGTGAATAGAGAGAGTTGGTCTGACACATAGAGTGTTAAAAACTGTCAGTGCTGCTAAAATATATGCTGTATGGGGAAAAACGGACATTACTTATACCTAACACTATAGTGCTATGGTCCCAAATAGAGCTATTTTATGTACATTTTTTTTAATTTATCCATATACCTATAATATACCTATAATCTAATGTACATAACTATCTTCTCAATAGTTTGGGGATTTCAGTGAAAGCTTAGCTTAATGTCATTATGCTCAAGTTACATTTTTGAAAAGAGATRCCAGGCAAGATGCATTTTCTTTGCAGTCACTGGGAGCACAGGATTCTGAATTATTTTGCTCAGCCTGTGCTTCAATTGAAAAAGATTATGCTTTTCTATTTTGTTAAAGAGTTGCAGGAGATCTTCTTACCACTGCAAAGAAGTTTTTATGATCATTTGCTTGGATTTACATTTATATTGTAGAGGAACTCCAGCATAGTGGGTTAGTTGTAGGAGGTTGTTATTCACCTGTGAATTTGGACAGATTATGCAATTTTCACACTGTAGCCATTAAGATTGGAAAAGGCAGCAGTTGACAGTCCATTAGCAAGCTTTTTTTGTGCTTTAGTGGTTTGCCATTTCCTGCTTTATGCATTTTGAAAAGTGCACACTTTGCTAAGGTGCACACATACAGGTATTTACCTAGAATTTTTCTCCTTACTCAGCAAAAAGTCATTTGTCCAATATTTCATTCAATGAACTACATTTGCTTCCAGTAACTATAAAGTTATCACCTTTACTGGGTCATTGATCCCATCATGTACATTGTACATTTTAATCCATCAAATATGATTACCTCTAACACCCCAACCTCCAAAGAGCTTTAAGAAGCTGTTACAATTTTTTTCTTAAAGAAAAAATTGTCAACTGAAGTTGCCAGGGATACATTTTCTTTTCCCTAAAATTATGCAATTTATACACTAAGATGAGAAACAATCAGTCCTGCACCAGTAAATGCTTAAGCCGAGTATCTGATGTCCCATCGGGACTAAAAATGGACACTTTAGTGGACACTTTAGAGGGTCCCAATGCAATAGCTGGGAATAGGCCTGAAAGACCTTGATATACCAGTGTTTAAGGCTAAGTTATCCTCTATGTGCCTATCCAAGTTTTGCCTTTTCCACACCAAACAGCAAGCAATACCCTCTAAATTCCCACTTTTTAAGTTTCAAACGCCTTTTTTTTTTTTTTTTTTCCCCGGATAGCCTTAAGCACCCACCGTTCATGGCCTTTTGCTTTGTTTCTCTCATGTCCTGTAGCAGTGGCTGCCCTGTTCCTTCCTCCTGCCAACCGACCTCATGTCGCTCCTCTGTCATCCTCACTGCTTCCCGGTTCCCCTGGCTCTGCTACCTCCTTTTGGTCTCAGGTTGCMTCTTTGTGACATTTGGCCCAATGAATTGCCCCTCGCCCCCAGCCACCATCCTTTCTGCCTCCTGTACCCTCTTGCTGTCCCATGTCCCCTAACAGGTCCATTCCCTTTTGTCCCTCTTCCTTCTCTTTCTGGAGCTCCTGTCGTATCACTAAAAGACCACAGGCAAGTGACAGTGTCTTCAGCTCTCATTGCCATCAGTGCCTGGATTTCACGGAGACTCGAAATGCCTGCATATCAGCCTCTACCTCTCTTCCCCAAGCTGCTCCTTTTCTCAGACTTCCTGACATGCTGTCAGGACACTGCTAGCCTCCCTGTCCTGCCATCCCCTGGGACTCCCAGGAAATATATTTCCTGGGTATCCCTACCTAGAAACAGATTTCTAGGTATTCCCTACCTAGAAACAGATGGTCAAAGATAAAGCAATCCATCTCCCTGCCCTAACAAACAGTACAACATTAGAAAATTGTCTTTGACTCACAGGGTTCTGCCGCTAATCGGGAGAGGGCCAGAAAGAACAAAAAAGCAGAAAGCACAGGTGGGTAAATGTCTAAATTAATTTCAGTGAAATAAATGGAGTCCACAATGCCCTTCTTTCCATATGTGTCTCACAAATATGTTTTGTATGCATGGTACATGAGTGTTTAGTGGTGGTAAACATGAGGTTTTAGTGATGCTTTCCGGATGAAAACAACATCTCATCAGCACTTTGGCCTGCATTATTTTATCTAGCTTTCTATTTGCTCTGCTGTTCACACATAGCAAGGGAAACATTCCTTCGGTGGTACATCTCCACCTTGTGGAGAAAATTAATTATTGCAACACTCTTAGTTTCCGAGAGAAAAAGTAGGCTGGCTGAAGTCAATGAACTCCAGTTTAGGTTGAAGTCTAAATGAATTTTAGTCTTGTCTGTCTGGGGAACCGATTTGCATAGTTGCAGCAGGTATTCTGGGACCACCACTTAGCTATTCTGGAACATCTCTTTGAGACTACAGGGAAGCTTTTCAGAAACAGTTGCCGTGTTCACTCTACATTGGAATAGCTTTCTAGTCAACTTTCCTAAGTCAACAGATCTTCTTGGATGCAATTTATGTGCTAGAAACTGGACTAGATGAACATACCATAAATATTGTCTCTCAAGTGAACACAAGGCAATACACAAAAGTTTAAAATAACCACTTCTTCCTGATGTCTTCTGACTTCTCCCTGTACACCTTTATTTTTTTGCCCTAGAGCATGCAAATAGTATAAACTCTAACTTCCACACAGCCAAGTTTGTTGAAATTAGTTGTAAGGTGCCATGACTGGTCACAGCCTTCAGTAATCTAGGCAAAAATGAACGTAAGTCTCTCCAAGATGAGGGGCAATGGCTGAGAYGACCTTGCCATCCTTTGTTGACACATAAAAGAAGAGAGTGTGGATAGCACCCTAGGGAGCTCTCCAGCCATGTAGAGGTGAGATTGCACTTCATAAAGTGACTGGAGGAAAGAGGGSTAACTACTGAGGGGGGCTCCTCGGCTGAGGGAACCATCCTCCTGCTTTGACAATCAATTAGGTATGGCAAATAGTGAGGAGTTGTCAATGAGCTCTGAATAAATACATTACTGAGCTTAATTCACCTTTTCTGGAACAACTTTTCAGACTGCCTGGTGGAGAGGTAGTTAATACAGATACAGCTATTTTCTGTTCAACTTTTCAAAATTTTCTTTGAGAATCACAAATGACACTTTTTTTAATGAGCATCAATAGCATAGTGAAAATAGTGCTCACTGTTCATGTTGTGACATATTTAAATTTTAGCTCTACTTAATTCAGATAAGACACTGAGCCTTGGTAGCCAGTTTACCAAGGCTGTTTTAGTTTTAGTTTAAGTATCTCTCAATTTCTCTGTTAAAGCTGTTTTGTTTTTACAGAAATGGCAGCGGAAACAGTGTTGTAAAGTTATTGCAAGCAAAAAGCGATCTTTCTTCATAGATTGTAGTTAAGCTGTGAAACCCGTTGTTACAGGGTACTGCAAATCCTGGAAATATATATGGCTTCAAAACAGGGATTGCATAAATAGATGGAATAAAAATTTGCTGCTGGCTAAACACAAAATATCACATCTGAGTCACAAATTACTAGAGGCTGGAAAAGTATTCAGGAAATGGGGCATCACTGCACTCTTGCACTCTTCTCTACGCATCAGTGCCTGATGCCTCGCTGTGAGAGACAGCATACCAAGCTAGATGAATTGTGGGTCTCATACTGCACAGCTGGTTTTATGTTTCAGGGCACTGGAGGTAGATGTCGTAAGCCACTGGGCTACAGGCTGTTTAATTCTGGCTCAATGAATGTTTAATTCTTCGTACAAAGTAAAAGAGCTTCAACAGGAAAGGTTAAAGGGAATAGCTTCTGCATAGCCTAGTGCAGGGTTCCCAAAGTATGGTAAATGAAGCATCTAATGGTGACACATGGCAAGGCTTCCCAGTGGGTCCCAGCTCGCTCCTCGTCCCTGCCTGCAGGGAGGCCCACATATGAGCTGCGCATGCGGGGCAGACAGCTGACCACCAGCCCCCTTTCCCCTTTGATACCTGCCCACAGCCCACATCTGCACACTGGACTGTGTGGGAACTCAGTGGTCAAGTCTCCTTGTAGCACCAAACGTGTAAGACATTTGAATCTTAGTTTTCCGTTTCCTTTGGGAGCACCCCAGTCATCAATGTATGAGATATTTAGGGGTAATCTCTCTCATTTTTTGCATTCTTCCTGCTCCTGCCTCTTTTTTTTTTTTTTTTTTAATATTATATTTTTTTTTTTTTCTATAAAATTTATATAAAATTTCAAAAAAAAAAAAAAAAAAAAAAAAAAAAAAAAAAAAAAAAAGAAAAAAAAGTGTTGGTTAAGAAAAACTATTTTCTGTCCAGGTCTATATACAATAGATACAAAATTATAGAACAGCCTAGAGTAATGATCACCTAACAACTTCCAGTCTAGGCATTTTTTTTTAATTATTTTCTCTAAGCTAAAATATAAACTACCAACAGGATTTTCAGCCTAGGCTATATAAAAACCCTGCTATCCAGTCCAAACCCATATGCCTTCCTGACTAGTGCACTGAATATAAGCTGAAAGGCAGCAAGACTGCAGAAAGCATTTCAAAGATGCTCACACTGAATAGGAGACAACCTCAAAAGCCCACTAGGAAGGCCTATTCTTTGTAAATCGATGGCAGAGCAGTGTGTGTTTCTGACAAACTCAACTGCTCTATCAATCAAAGTGTCTGAAATCCACAGCAAAGCCAATTCGGCAGCTCCAGTGACTGGAGTAATTCAACATGAACATAATTGCTTTTACTTAGGGTTATAATTAGGACCCATTTGACAAATGCTGCTCTAGCTGGGCCAAGGATGTAATGAGTAATGGGGCTCCCTACCTTCTGGGCCACAGCTCCCTGCACGCCAAGGAGAGGGCTGCATTCCCCTTCATGGTACTCTTCCTTACATTCACGGCAGAACACAAACTGGAAAACAAAGCAAAACACATCAGTCATAAAAACACATTAGGAATATAGACAGCAGATTACAATCAGAGAGAGCCATACAGCAGATGAGCTCTTGCCTTCCTCATCCTCTTCAATTTCCATAATCCTCCTAATTATGCATCTTACTATACCATCTGATCATTAACATAACAATTTTGCAGTTATTATGATATGTTCCTTAAGTGAAATAAAATAAATATCATTATTAAAAATAGAGTTTTGGTATATGGTCCATTTAGGAACATAAAGTCATACTAGATACTTCTGAGTGTGTTTCTCCTACAGTGAAATCTATTTATACAAGAAGGGTGTTGGCTAAAACATGCAGTTCAGCTTTACAGTGTTTACTAATGGATGTAGTTTATAGCGATAATTCTGGACAGATCACATTCTCTATGGAAATATTACTGAATTTAGTAGGAGATGATAACTTTATATGTCATTTGAAATATGATTTTATAGAAAATTGTATCATTTCCGTGGACTTTTATAGAGTGGCTTAAAAAAAATCTATAGAAAGAGCACAGTGATTGGTTACCTACATGAGCTTTAACGGACTACCTCTAGACCCTTACTGAATTTCTAGCAGTTGTTCAGGTTTCATCTTGCTTAAATTCTATTGTTCTTCATACACGGTTTCATCCAAAATAATGTCTTTTGCAAAAGAGTAAAACAATTGTCCATCTCTTAGGTTGAGCTGCCACTGCTACCTAAACTGGTTCATATATATCAAGTTTGATGCATTTTTTTTTTACTCTGAAATGAAGATATCTGTCTTGACATGTGACAAAATCTTTGACCCATCAATGCTGCATTAATTTTTATGTCTCTGCAGGTAAGAGGAAAAGTCAATAACATAAAATGGGTCTTATGCTGTTCTAAAACCATGCTGTCTTGATACCCCTCCAGACTCTGAAAGACATCTCACTAGTGAGCAATTTTGACTAGCATTATAAGCAAGACTGATAAAACAGCTGTGATTTATAGATGCAGAGCTGTATTCACAGGTAGTGAATAAGGATATCAGGAGGACATGACACTGCAACATTTGTTCGCCACGAATATGATCTTTTGAAATTTTGTTTTGAATTCCTTCAAGCCTCATTGTCACTTTCATAAGAAMCATTGAAAATCATATTTCATCTAAAGAAACTAGACTTTTATGAAAACCAGCATTATGAAAGTCCAAAAGGGTTGATTCTGTTATTCAGAAAGTCAGGGAAATTTGAAGTGGAGGAATGGAGTGAGTGTTTTATCTTCCAGTGATATCAAACAAAATCACCAGTTTGCTTTCCTATCTCTTCTATTCATTGTTTTTCAATCATTTCAAATGTTTTATTTTACTTTAATTAACAGTGACCTGCTAATTCATTTCTGCTTGCTATCAAACAGTTTGATGAAGGAGGCACTTCTGCAAGATACGTTGTATGAGAGGCTGTATTATTATATTATAATATCATTTAATAACAATAATAAACTCAAATATTTGTACTATAGTAGTGGTAGAATGGTACTGTTTCAGCCATGGTGAGCACTGCCCAAACACATATACAGAGGAACTCTCTTGATACCTAGCATGTTAAAGACATTTTATCATTTAACAATTAATGTTGTGGCCAGGCTTAAGTGTGCTTCCCACCATATGTGTCCCCTTCTCTTTTTACTTCTTGGACTTTTTATTTCCTTTTGAACACATTTGTCTGAAAATATTTGTCTGAAAGTGTTTTGTATACAGTTGCTGTAACTACCTTATCACAAAATGCCTTAGCTTCCTTTTCTCCCTCTTCTTGCACAATTCCCTCCTCTCTCTCTCTCACARTTCTCATGCAAGTGGAATATTGCATATCTCATGAAGCTTAAAAAGGAGGAAATACTGAAAAAAAGGACATACATTGTAAAGATATTCCAGCTGCCTCACAATGCAGTCTGTGTGCTGTTCCTATGTATTATAACAATGCTATTCATAAACTCATGCYGTACTGTTTAAAGGAGTAATACGCATTTTTTCATTCTAGCAGACATTTTTTCGTTCTAGCAGACATTTTTTAAACTTACTTTTAAAATAAAATATCCTCAGGAGCAAGACCACAGTGCTGATCATATTTTCCCCATACACCTTCTCTAGTGGAAATGTGCATGACTGTGTATACTATAACAATTTTATATCCTGCAAGTAAGTCCATGACAGATTCTGTTGCATGCTTGTGATGAAGTCTGATTTTTTTGGTGACACAGGATACTCTTTTCACATCTTATTAGATAATGGATGAGATGTAAAATCCCTTTTATGGCAAAGGAATCCCTGCAGACTGATCAGTTTTTCAGAATAAATAAGCATCTCAAAAAAAAAAATGCATTAAACACTCCTTTTTATGGCAAAGCATCCATCATTAAAGAAAATGCATGTCACAACAAAGAGAAGTTTGTGATAGTTTCAATCGTTTTTTACATTCAGACATGGAAAATATACTGTTTCAGGAATGAAATGTAGCAACTGCAAAAATGTTGTCCATTAACCTGTACTTTGTGGCTTCATTAATATTAATAAAGTTAGTTTGCCCATTGAAAGAAAAAGATTTAAGTTGTTTAGTCAGGATTTAACACTTTTTCATAAATTTGATATTAGTATGTGTTTAAAAATTATGTTAAGTAGTGTAATTACTAATATTAGCCATATTTTCTCTCTTATTTGCCAAGAAGACTGGCAGATTACTCTGATAATAACAACTGTTCACAATCTTTGTGTGTTTAGCACTTACCGTTGCTACTCCTGAAAGATTCTTTGGTTGGAAAACAACCAACAAAAAAAATAAATCCCAAAGGTCTCAAACCTACTCTCTAGGTTTATGCATTAAAATGAGGATTAGTAGGGAAATGCCCAAAGCGCTTAAGGAATTTAGGCATTGGAAATTAATACAGTCTCTGTCAGGGCTTTTGAATATCTATAAAAATGTATGAGAGGGACCTAAAAAGAAATCCTGAATCAGGGTGGTGAAACCAAGATATTTTCTCAATTATTTCTGACTGGGCCTTTCATGTGGTCTTAAGTTTGGAAGGGAGAGCAGAATGCAGCACTTATTTTGGATGAAAGAAAAATGACTTGTTTTTTTTTAAGTACACTCATTTTTTAGAAACACGATTCTGCCATTTCCTTTTTCATAACTTTTCATAGATCTGCTTTTTCTTGGACTGAACATGATGCTTCTCATTCTCTCTCTTGCTAACTGCAAACTCCTCCTCTTTGGTCTCTGGCAATGATAATGTCTCCCTGTGACTTGTCAAATGTCACTGTTAAAATCAGCTTGCATCCAAAATACTTCAAATACAATACTCCTGTTTCTGAATCCCTAAAAATTGAGCATCCTACTGTTATTTTTAAGTTACCCTCAGCTCAGATATTCCCTTTCTTTTTCACTCTTACCTGCTTCTCTCTACATAGCAAAATGAAGACAAGGTTGTAGCAGCGAGGTGCTCCTAGTCAAGGTTTAATCTGCAGCACTATTGGTGCACTGCTAAGGACTTCCGTGTGAGCTAGTGACTCAAGAATATACACAGATTTCTTGTGAGGCTTGTGCAATCCATGATGAAATTTGGGCTGCCACGTTTTTACTGACACAGTTATCACTATTAGCTAAAGACATGCATGTATATAGTTTGGTGAAAGACTATCTTCAAGTCTAGATTAAAGACATCAGGTGAGGAAAGACCTACTCATACCTCATGTACAGTGTTTTAACAACTATTCGAAATTGCTGTTCTAAATTGTATCTAATTTATAATTTGACTTTTTCTGTATATAGCTTCCAGCCACTGCTTTCTGCTTTGCATTTCTCTGCTACAATAGCCTTTCAGTATCACATATTTTCTTCCTATGAAGATATCTATCTATTATAACCAAGCTACCTCCTAATCTTCTTTAGGCTGAATGGAGGAACTCTGAGTTTCTCACTGATTAAGCCATTCCTCCTCCTCAGCCCACCCCCAGACCCAAATCATATCCATGCTACTTTTCTGGGGACTGTCTTGTATTTGTCATTAATCATCATTTCACTAATCTCTATCGACTGAATCTTTATATTTATTTCTGGATCACTGACAAATATTGAATAGTGACATGATTATTATCAAGCCCTCTTGAATCCACTAGCAATAACGTGCTGCTCAGGGATTCTCCCCAGAAAAGGTATCTCTACATGACCACCACCCCATGCCACACGTGTGTGGTCACATGGTAGTGGTCAGACTATGCTGCTGCACAAACTCTCTTCCTCATCATCATTTCAGTTGGAACTCAGTTCCTTAAAGTCCTTTATTGACATATTTCCTTATCAGAATATTCTATAGTTTGAATATAAATTGTTTTCTTTTCGTATAAAACTTTTAATTTCATAATAGAATGAAACTAGTTTCTCCTGATACAGCCTAATGTCATTAAGAGTATATTGATTAGCATGTTTATCAAGACTGTTTGTCTTCTCGGTTTGTCTACCTTTTCTCTTTGACCTTCCCTCATTCAGTGCTGGCTGTCTAGACCAATCACTACAGATGGGAATCATGAAAACTAAAGCTACTAAATGAAGGCAGGATCAGCATCTCTCTGCTCCCCATGGGGCTTTCTGCCATTAGGGTAAATCTTGTTTGCAAGACAGGAAAAGCTTCCTCAAAAGCAGGACAATATGAATGAAGGAAATTCACAGATCTTACCATCTTTCACTAATATGCAGGGCTTACAACTTCTATCTTGCCTTCTCAGGGAAATATGTATCACAGGAACGCAACCCTCAATATCTCTACCCACTCTTTCCTCCAAAAAAAGTCCATAAAAGCAAAACAAAGAAAGAGTGCTCTCTTACAGTCATAATTCAGGTTGAAGGTGAAATAAACYGCAGATGGCAGGTAACAGTTTTATTATTTAATGAGCTGCCAGAAAAATCATATAATGTGCTGTTGTAATGTGGGAAGCCTATAGCCTTTAGAGAGAATACTAGGTAAACTAAGTATAAGCTAATATAGAGAGAGAGCTAGAGTCAGTTTTGCATTTGAGAACAGTTTGGTAATATGTTACACATCAAAGCAGAAAAATGTAACATTGTGGGATACTTGTGTGGCTTTGATCATGAACCCATCAGAGCATCTTGGAATTGTGAGCAAATCTGTCCTATTTACAATGTTTACAATGCTCCTGAAGCAGAAAAGTACTATTATTCCTATTTTAGTGATTGGAGCCTAACTGATAGAAATCCATAGGCCCAAGATCCTTAAAATTCGAAGATCTTAATTAAATTAATGTGGAAACCTGAATACCATTGAGGATTCACACCAAAGAAGCCTGTCCAAGGCCTCACAGGAGCACTGTAAAAGAGAAGATTTGCAGTTTTTAGACACTGAAATCCCCTATAATCATCTAAGGTTATTGCTTGGAAGAGCCACACTTTGGTTTCATAAGGTCAATCCTCAGTCTAATAAAGGTAACAGCCATACTGTTTCCATGCTTTGTTGTTTTTGGGAAATGAAAATATGATGGGGGGAGTGCAAATAAGTAGACAGCACAAATCATACAGAAGCTCAAATGAATTCCAAACAGCAATTGCTTAGCTGTATGCAGGGAATGTAGATTTTCTTTTTTTTTAATCAGGCCATCATGATTTTTTTGGCTAGATTTTTTACCTGGAGAGTGTTTAATTAAATAGTACAAATAAAACACTAGAAAGGCAAGAGATTATTTCTCTTCACCTGATGACATGATCATCTGGTCAAAAAAAGATCTTGAAAATGTGAAATATAATAAGGCATCAAGGCTTTTGACTACAAGGTTTTTGTAGTCAAACTATAAGCTGCTGATTGGAATAAAGATTTATAGTTAAAGTATAGGCATGCCTTAAGGCAAATCAAAGCCTCCAGAGAATGACATATACAAAAGCACTGCCCATGCTACCCAATGTCATCTCTCTTTATAGTGTATTTCCACTTAGGAAAATATAACTTTCAATTGCACTTTACAAAGTATAAATTACAATGTCATAGTGAAACATGCCTACAGAAAAGGTATTTTTGTGGGAAAAGAAAAAAAACTAACTCCCAAATTTCACAAGAAATGGTTCTATATGCTATATATACCTTGAGTAAGAGAGCAGTCTGATTGCTTGGCTAGAATTCAAACCTGCATTAACACAGACTAAGCATTTTGTAGTTTGAAACTCTGTACTTTGATATTTCTTTCTATCCAAAGTCAATTATCCCCCCCTCTTTATTTTTTCTTTTTCTTTTCCTTTTTTTTTTTTTTTTTTAGAAGAATGTCACAGTCATTGCTGAGCTACTGTTGTGAACTACACATTTGGGGTATTGGATTGACTTTGCCTCTGGCACTTTGTTACATCAAGCACCAAGTGTGAGACTGTCAGCCATATGCCCCATTTTTTGATATTTCTTGTGCTTACAGCAAAAACCTTTAAAAACAGAATATTTACCATTTGCAGTAGCCATGTTTACCTAAGATTTGTGGCTTTGCCTATTGTAAGTTATATAAAACCTTGCAAATACTACTATAAAGATAAATACCACAGTAGAAAAAGTATCCATTTTTAATGACACCAGCTTTACCAGATATAATGCAACTGCAAAATATAGTAGTATTTGTAGAACAATCTTGGTCTTCTTCCTTATCATAAGGTACACACACTTACTATTCATATTTCATCTAAAATCAAATTTTTGTGAGGAGAACAACAATCTATCAAAACATGGTGTCAAAAATATAGCTGCAGTCTCTGCGCAGCTTTTGCAATCTAAGGCAATTTGCCTCAACATTATAAGTGGCAATTTTCTATAAACATTAAAAGCTTTAAGTATAGGACTGCATCAAAATGTCTTAGAGCTTTCCATGTTTTTCTCTTGAATCTAAAAGTGAAATTCTGCCTGCTGAGTAACACAAAATGACCTACAGGCTCATTTGCTAAGAGGTATGATGGTATTCATAACCAGATTCTCTTCAGCGAGTGCTGAAGAATTTGCATCTGCAAGCAGGAAGCCTTTCCTGGAGCCTTCCTGGCATCAGATTATCTTATCCTGTAAGACAGATTGGTAACATGGATGGCATAAGCTCAGAGTACATCTCTCAGACCTCTCCAGATCTCCTGATTACTGATTTATGTGGATGGGCAATCTTATCTGGCCACCCTAGCCCCCTTCTGAATTGCCCCACATCTACACATACAGGTATTGCACAGTCTTGTTCTTAGTACATTGAGYGGATGTGGGGCAATCTAGCCCATTCCAGGAAAAGAGAATGAAAAGCCTATAAAACACTACTAAGGAAAATCTGTAATGAGATTATGTGGTATATTGATAGTATGAAAAACATCCACTTGTGCTGTTATGCGTACATAATAGAGTCAGATCTTGTCATCACTAAAAAAACTTCATCTGATAATTGACTACCCAGGGCAAATATGAACTCTCAAACTCTGCAAAATTTTTGAAGTGGACCTTTTTTTTTTCTTGGTTGTTTTTGACATAGCCCTGGCAGAAGTGCACATTTATGGTGAGCAGAACAATGCTCTGCACTGGGCTACTGGGAAGAGATGCCCAGGTTTGATGCTGACCCAGCTACCACTGGGAAAGCCAAAGAAGCAGCAGCAAGGTAGGCAGCTGCCTACAGCAGCAGACTGCTAAAGGCAGCAGCAAAACATACATATCCCTGTTGCATACCTCTCCTGCGCAAGGGCTCTGAATAGCTAAGGAGRGAGCTAGGCTTCCAGTTCCTGGTGTTACAGGGAGTATGAGAAGTCCTCTGATGTTAAACGCTGTTCCTTGGAGCTGCTGTGCCTAGCCCAGAAGCAGCTGGGGAGCAAGAGCAAGCCTTATTTCCGCAGTTCCTCATCCCTGCATGCCCTCTTCTCCTCTCCACCTCCTCCTGTCGTTTCCACAGCAGCAGGAGCCCCCTTCTCCTCTAGGTGACAAAACTGAATTTTACTTGCAGCTACACTGCTGAGAAGCTTTGAGCTAGCCCTGCTGGAAGTCGTACAGCCTTGTCAGTAATCTGTAGCTAATGCAGCTATAGTGCTTTGGGGACCTGGACTACTATCTCTGCGTGATGCTGTATGTCGCTGGGTAGATGTTTCAGCACTGCTTGGAGCTAGCTTGGGGATGCAGAAGTACATAGATCCCTGACTTCACTGTGTAGTACAGGCATGACAATGAAACTTAAGGCAAAGTGTTATGTTCTTGCTGGCATCACTGGTGAGGAAAAAAACGTTTGTATATTGGCTTAATTCTTTTCCCATTGAAGTAACTGAAGTGAGTGGTACAAATGCCTAGACATATTTATTTAGCTTATAATTTTGAGCAATTTAATGCCTGGATGACTAGGAAAATGCAAAATGGTTGCAGATAAACTTAAGATTTCCACAGATGATTTCCATAAAAAATGATATGGAATTTAAAAGAGGAGAAAACTATTATTCCCTCTTTATCAATTAATGGAATACACTAGAAACTAAGTGCAAGGGATAAGGGAATTAGCGGGATTTATGACTGGTAGGAACACTTTAAAGGCAGCTAGGAATGTAAAATGTATCTCAATGGTGATTTTTTAAAGTCATTTTTTTAAATCCAGTGGAGAATATTTTCTATATTTTGAATATCTCACTACAGAACATAACATTCCACTTACTACTGATAAAAAGAAAAGAAACCCAAACCTCTAATACCTAACACATACAGGCATATATTAAAACATACACTGTGTCTGTCTCTCTCAGTAATAGAAATCCACTGTAACTCCCACAGAACAATATTGTATTTACTCTTGCATGAAGAAAGTCAGACCTTGGATCATGTTCTAAAAAAAAAAAAATCTGTCATTAATAAAATAGATACAAAGAAGAATTTGAAGTAAAATTTCACAAGGAAGAAAGCATTATTTATAAGGAAATAGGATATAAAGAGGGGAAATTATAGTTATCTTGAGATTCCCTTAGAAAGTGAGAGACAAAGCATTTTATAACAGGCATAACAGAGTATCTTTCAAAAAATTTTTTTTCCTGCAGAAGATGTAGTACTTTACTTGCATTGTGTCAAAAGGTTTTTTGCAACAAAGTGGCTGAAGCTACATTAAAATGACCTGCACTTTATCACTTCTCCCAATTTTAACGAAGGTATTTGTTGCTGAATGCATGTAGCTGGTCATAAGGAATGAAATTTACTGCCTGTGGCTTTAGCTGCATCTCTAGCAGCTTTGGCGTTCAATTAATATACCCCAAAATGGTACGACAAACCCATTTCCATATGGTAATACTGCTGCTATGGATGCATGCCCTGGGCATTTGAGCTGCTAGCTGCACAATTTATATGTGCAAACAGACCTAGAAATCTGATGGATTCATTAACATGGTTTTCGAAATGAAGAACTGAACATACAGGTTGGGAAGCTGATGAGAGTTAAGCAATTAGTCAGTGCCTAATTCACAGTGACCTGCAATAGAAATCAGGTCTCTCACTTTCTCTTGTGCTTTTAAAAAGCCTTAATATCACCAAGGCACTCCTCACAGATGAACCTTTATTTTGTACTACTCAGACTGCATTGCTGTAGCCATCTAAATGAAACATTTATTTTCTTTATCTCCTGTGTTGCTGTAGCCCTCTAAAAGAAATATGCATTTTCTTCATCTCCTGGTTTCTGAATTTAACCTGAATTTTAAGAAAAACCTACCTAGCAATATGAAAAACTTTCCAGAAGATGGCAGCAGTGATACAGGAATCAGCACAGGATGGTTTTGCTAAGCTTTTGCAATTGAAAAACATAAAAAACCATACTCAAAAACTGAGATCCAATGAGGGGTTATTAACAGCTGATACATGCAAAACTAGCCCTGACAAGACAATCTCATAAAGAAGAAATGGTATTCAGATGCACTGAAACACATAAAAAGAAGCAAGGGGTGCTCTTTATTTCAAGGACATTGTAACTTACATTTCTCAAATACGGCAACAGCTGAACTCCGTCTCCCACCAATCTAATCCCCTCCGCCAACCTAACCTTCTAAATATTACCATTTAGCAAATAAAATAGCATAAATAATATACATAAGATAACTATAGAGCATGGTGCTGTTCTAAGAGTTTTGCTGGGTTCACAATCTCGCTTATGTGTTGCACATGCTTTTAACAACTATAAACACACAGCCTACAGCCTAGAGAGAGCACAAATCAGTGAAGAGATTTCTATAGGTTCCTCTCTTGCAAGGAAATGCTGAGCTTCTGCACAAGGATCCAGTGAGAGTGCCTTTCCCTTCAGTAACTGAATTAAGCAAGGCATTAGGGTATTTTTCTGAAAGAAATTTTGAGGGCAGTGGGAAGGGAATGATCTTCTGCCTCTTTTTTTTTTTTTACTTCTGGTTTTTTATGTTTCTCCTATGAACACGTGACTCCGTTAAAATTAGGGAATAACTGAATCATCAAATCCCATCCATATTCCTTTCAAAGCCCAGCACCTTTCAGTTCAACAGCTGAGCACAAAATGCAGTTTTCTTGGTTCAAATTCAGAGTGTGAATAGTAATTTATTGGGAGAAAATGCTACATTCGATGATTTTAATTAGAGGTGTTTCTAACCCAGAATATTGACACCGAACAACACTGAGCAACTTTGGGCAAATTTTGAAAACAAATGAGAACTTGCTGTTAAGCCTCAATATCTAAAATTAGATATAGTCAAAACTCAGAACTCCATCAACTCCTAGCTCTGAAGGATAGATTTAGATTCAGGTGCTGAAGCTCTAAGTCATCTGTAAGGTGATAAAGTAAAATAAACATGATTTAGAGGAGAAGGGAGAAAGAAATTGCACAAATTTTGAAAACTTTCAGATCTGGTTCTCCTGAATGAGGCCCCATGTTTGCAAAATATTCTGTAAATACTGCTGGAGAAAGCACTGGAATAATAATGAAAATATCACACTTTGTCTTTTAAGGATGAGAAAGCAGGTAACTTCTTGTGAAACACAGGTCTGATCGAAAATACACAGAAACCAATGACAACTGGACTAGTTCTTGCCAGTATTCCCTGTCACAACCAAGAGCTCCCATTAAGGACACCTCAATATCTAGATGTTGTCACCAGTGCTACAGCTAGTTGTGTGGTTTCAAGTAATTTTCTTCTGAAACAAGAGTGTTTTTTAAACCTTGCACAGACTATGCTCCAAAGCAACGTACATTTGCACATTTCTATGTGAAGAAAGACCACTTGGTCTCCAGGCTGGAACTTCTATACAACGTGGGAGYAGAACAAACCTCCATACAAAACCAAAGAGTTAATGCTTAACTAAAACTTATCTTCCATGAAGCAGTCTTGATTTAAAGGATCCATTGCAAGAAGACAAATCAATCATAGTGTAGCTACCAGTGTTAGCAGGACACTGCTTAACACCTCAGAAAAGCAGAATCCTTCCCCTTCAAGAACCACTCGGAGATCCTCATGCTGACTGATACATCCCTTTCCAAAGTTACTGGAATTAATGATGGAAGTGAAAATGATCTTTATCTTTGGAATAAATGTACATGGCTGAAGAACACCTGACATTTACTGCTTCTACAGAGCTGACTTTTCTAGGGCTTATTGTTTACTTTTAGTAGGAAAGGGAGTATAAGAATTCACCTTATGCGGTAATTAGRTTGTGTTCTGAAGATCTGATCATATGTGGAATTGTTTTCTGTACTGGCCAGATTCTGGGCTAATGGAAATTGGCGTGACACCACCTTCTCCAGGGGAGCTACACTCATTTACAGCTGCTGAGGATCTGGGCCTACCTGTCTATCTCTGACATCCAGTATATGAACCCAAACAGCTGTATTGCATCAAGAGTCACTAGACAAGCACAGCACATCCAAGTATTTGCCATTTGAGGCATTTTGTTGCAGTCATCCACTTCTCCCTGGGCCTCCCTCCTCTCATTGCTCTTTCCACACACTCTGCTGAAACTCATTTTTCTTCCCATTACTCTGGCTACATTTACATCTTTGACTGCCTTCACTGCACTCCTGAAACAAAGTTCAAGCTCCTCTCCATCTTGTTTTTTAGTTCTTCTTTTTTATATCTTTAAAAAACTCTTGTCATAAAACAAGAAATGGAATGTTCTCTTCTTTTCTGCTGTCTCTCCGCCAATATGTTCACTTTCTCTTCCTTCATATCCAAAAGCATTGCTCTTCTCATAATGCTCTTGAACAAAAGAACAACCTCATTGCCATAATCACTGTTAGAACTTAATTAAAGGAATAATGCATTTATAACAATAACAACAGTATTATTATACCAACAACAGTAAGAACAACACTATCATCTAACACGAGGCATATCATTTCTTCCTCTCATCTTTTGCATGCTCACAAAATGCAGCCACACCTGGAAGCATGCCAGCTATAAAACCCCAGACTTTGGGGTGCACTTGGGGTAGGAACAGAGGCATGTCTTTAAAGGAGAAATTCACCTTTCTAATTTACCAAGTGTCTTTAAGGCATCTGATGCAAATTAAACAATAGTAAGTAGAATAGCATGATCTAAATTCTATATTCAAGAACTGCGTAAAATGTAGATAATTAATCGGGATGGGGGGGAAACAGCTTATCTTTTTTCCAATGTTATTCAGATAAGCTGGGCCTGAGGAAATTATTTATATGTTTCTAATTCCCCCTACTTGAGCATATGTGCCTGTGGTTCTATTCTGTTGTAAATTATGATATTTTGGTCTTTTTGATTTTGTTTCTGAATAAATCAAAGAACAAAGAAATATATCAAAGGGTCACTGATAAATAGCAACATATCATCTACCTTGAAATAATTATAATCTGATGGAAAATGTCATCTTTTTTCTCTTTCCTCCTCAAAATTTCACTCCCTTTGCTACTGGGAATTTAATATAAAGAAAAAAGAGAATAGCCACTATTAGTGTATGACCCTGCTGTATTTTTGTTCTTCAGCTTCAAAGCCAGCCTGCCAGCTTGCACAGAAAACAAAGAAAGGTTACTTTTGCAAACTGTATTAAAAGCACTCAACAATAATGGCCCTAAACCACTACAGCTCCCAGTTGTCTTACTGACGTATTTAGGGGCTATTACTGTAGCTTTTTATTAAATAAGGATCATTAGCAAATCTTGTTTTGAGTCTTATGTTGTGTTGCCTTTATGCAGTTTATTTATTGTAACTGTGTGCCACAATTTAACAGTTCACAAGCTCCCCCTGACTTCATTCTGACTTTTTGTACACCGGAAGGCTAAAATAGTCTATAAACAGCAAAACAGAAAGAGGCAGAGCCACAATTTCTTGTACTATAATGTCAAAATTAGTGTTTGTCAAATAGAAAATGACTTTAATGTGTCCCTGTAAGTTGTGATATGGGCTATTTTCCCAATGGAGAATCATGTGTGCATCACTTTTCTCTGCTGCTATATGAGAAAATTGTAGTTCATGAAAAACTGGTAGGGATTAATGGGAAAAAGATAAAATTTGACTTATAGTTCAAGTTATTTCTATTTCCATCCACAGAATGTGTTATATTTTTCAAATGAAAAATAGTTCCAAAGCTAAATTCTAGATTTGTATCAATGTTTTGTTTGATCTCATATTCAAGGAGCAAGTTGGAAATGAATCCCATGCTCATTTCATATATATCCTCTGCTCTTGCATTGTAATGCTAGAGGAGTCAGTGTGTACTTCCAGGAACTTGTTTTGTGCTCATCACTTGTTAAGACAGGAGTAGAAAGTCAGAGTTAACAACAGTCTGCTCTACCTTGTCCATGGTCCTGGCCATTTGAAGTAAAAATCTAGCCATGTGCTCAGAATACCCATAAAACACAGCTCCGTGATCATTCCCCTCGAGGAAAACACATACAAGCTTCCAAAGAGAAATAACTTTACAGGATGAAGAACTTCATGATTTTCTGCATTTATAATAATGTATTTGTCAACTGAACTTGTAATCTGACAGTAGATATAATACAGAAATTACCCTTGAAGTCGAGGAATGATGAACATCTTTCCTATTTTTGGAAAAAAAAAATCATTTAATTTTTGACAGGTGCCACTGTCTGTACAGAATCCAATTAGGAGGATTTTTCCTTACTGAGTGACTCCTAAGGATGGATGTACATTGTAGTACACAAGGAACTAAGATGTATATTTCTTAAAGTGAGCAATGCCTAATGTCTGAGAATAACAGGCCAGAAATCAGATACCAGTTACAAATGAACTTAACTCTAACCATTTGAATAGTCTCACTGAAGCTGATTTAAAGTATAAGCAGATGATCAGGTAAAATTTTGGATTAGGTCTTTGCTCTTTGCTCCTAATCCACTGTAAATTTATTTAATTCACAGAATTACAGAACAGTTGAGGTTGGAAAGGACCTCTGTAGATCATCCAGTTGAACTCCCTTGCTCAAACAGGGTCACCTACAGGACATTGTTCAGGACCATGTCTAGACAGCTTTTGAATATCTCCAAGGTTGGAGACTCCACAAATTCTCTGGGCAGCCTGTGCCAGTGCTCAGTCACCCTCACAGTAAAAATGTTTTCCCTTATGTTCAGATGCAATTGCCTGTGATTCAATTTGTGCCCACTGCCTCTTGTCCTGTCACTGGGCACCACTGAAAAGAGTTTGTCCCCGTCCTCTTTGCACCCTCACTTCAGATACTTATATGCATTGATAAGATCCCCCCTCAGCTTTCTCTTCTCCAGGCTGAACAGTCCGAGCAACCTCAGCCTTTCCTCACATGAGAAGAATTTAAAGCTTTCTAAGAGCTTATATTAGAAACATAGAAAGCCAAGTAATTACAACATATGATTGCTTATTTGAAGTCTTCTCAATACAAAGTCCTTTACACCTGAAAATTGACATGTCAATCTACAACTAGTCTTTGTAAGTCTTGTTTATTAATTTGTCTTTTATATTGATTTTTTTTTTCTTAAAACAGAAAACTGAAATATTAGTGGTGTTGTCAGTGTTCCTGTTGGGACATCTCATCCCCTTAGAAGTTTGCACTCAAAATTATGTCCACATTTTTACTGTTTTTTAAAGGAAGCTAATAAAATACCTATCCCTTTCTTGACTTTGGTGTGCCTTCCCATTATACACATCTCATATATGATGAATGTGCATCTTAGCGCTGACCTGTAGACAATGGGAAAGCTATAAACATATAGAAGTAGCATTTTTGTTAAGACCCTGACAGCAAGCTTGTCCATCAACCACAGAAACTGTAAGGCTTAAGAAGACGTGTGGTACTCTGAGATAACACATGCCTTGTGGGGGTTGTGAAGTGTGAGGCAAAGGCAAATGCTTTTAGTGACCTGCCACTGTTATCTTACAGTAACATGCACACCTTGGAGTATCCTAACAAATCACAAAATAGCCCCAAACTTGCAGAAAATTAAATACTTTTTTTTTTAATTTAACAACTAAACAAAAGAAAGGAGGTGCATAATAATTAAATAGTCAGTAAAGAGCAAGCAGCTTTTGAAATGTTTCATTTCTGGACTGCTGAGGAGAATAATAGGCAGAGTCACAGGTGAATGAAATAAAATGTCATGTACATTCTTCATGCTATTCAAGCATAGCAATTTCCCCAAATTAAAACAAAAAATGAAACAATGGAAGAGATAGTTTGGAAAGGCTTTTTTTTTCTTTTTCAGGCACCTAAATAGTTCTCAAGACTCCTATATAGAGTTCTGATTGGCACTTGGAATGCCATAGTTTCTTTACTGGATCATACCACAATCATCTCTAAACATGAATTTTGCAGCCTGTAGGTTATTTCTGTAGAAATCTGTAATTGGAATAATCCACTGTTTCCAATAATCTGTACATCAAAGAAAAAYTAGTGGATTTGTTTTCTAGCAAACATAGAGTTTTTCTTTTCTAAAGGATTCTTACAAAACAACAGTCAGCACTAGTCAACTAAAATAATACTAAAATACTATTTTGATAAGACTGAATGAATACTTCAGTATTCAAACAGCAGGGCAAAAAGATTGCACATAGTAAGAATTTTTTAAAATCTTAGTTTAGTTGTAAGGATGCATTATAAATCTATTTGTAATATTTGTCCTGCTATTGTAAGTGTTATTACTTAACATAAATTTGCTGAAACGTAGTGCTTTGCTTTAGCAAGATCTTTGCAGATAGGTAATATTTACTGGACCAATTGATACAGCTAGGATTCTGAACAAGGTTTTGGGATATACACAGTCTTCTACAGTTTGAACTGAAATCAAAAAGTTTTCCCTTTTAGGAGTTCCTAGGAATTAATAAAAAATCAGAGGAGCTTTTCTGTGAGCATTAGCAATGAAGAAGACAGTTTTGCAGACATCTGTATAATGAGTTGGAGAGATGATAGGGATTTTGTGATGTTTAATCAGGCTTGAGCTCGTAATGCAGCTCAGGACATTCAGAAGATTCTCTCTCTCTCTCTCTCTCTCTCTCTCCCTCTCTTCTATCCCACTACCTATTCATGAAATTTGAGGCAATATATGCGGTAACACATGGATAAAATTGCTCCATGGGTTTGAAAGGTATTATAGGGGAGTGAAAGATCAGCACAGACACAGAAATAGTGCTATTGCATAAGGCTTATTTCCATACAAAATCAGGATAAAAAATATGGACTCATCTCACACTCTCTGACAGACTAAGTCTGCTGATAAAGCAGGAATGCAAACACGGAGTAGATACATGATGTGATGAACACAGAGTAAGAACTTATATAATAGAGAACAGAATGACACGTTCCTTTGTTAAATCTGCTTGATTTTGTGCTCTGTGTATCATTTGCTTTCGTGCTCCTGTAACACTCTATCCTTTTTCTGCTGTTCGYTCTGAAAAGCAGAGAGATCTCTTAAAGTCCCTCAGTAGCTGTTTGGTAACCTATTTTATGTGATCATTACCCTTCATATTATTCCTAAAAGTTCTTCACTATGTTTCCATCTTCTGATTTTCCCATTACTTAACTTAATTTTTTTGCTCTTTGCAAATCTGAAAAAAACCCTGCATCGAGGGTAGCTYTTTGTATTCTGAATCCAAACATTTTCAATAGATTAATATAAAGATCTTTTTTTACYGCGGAAAGAAAGCCTGATATTTCCCAGCATTTTTAGCACTTAAATTTTTGAAACTTGTTATCATGTTGGTTGTTCTGTTTTGTTCCTTTTTTGCAAGAGCAATTGTACCCTAAGGTGCAGGACACAATAGGGGTTATAGTATTTTTGATGCAATGTAACTGGTGTCTTATGTAACAGCAGCATCCCCTCCCAGGCTTTGCTTCACTTTGTTTACCCCAGCAATACAACCCGGCATCTGATTTGCTTTCAGCATTGCAGCTGTATTCGAGTCGAAAGGCTTTAGGGACTTTTCTATAAACAACTCCCAAATCTCTCTCCCATTTAATAATCCCCATTCTGTTCTGGCAGAGATTTTTTTTTTTTTTTTCCACGTGTACTGATTAGCAAGGTACCTGAGTGGAAATAGAAGTTTTTTTTCCCTTCATTCTTCCCACCAATTCCTTCGCAGGGAGATGACAACACAGTGTTTGCAATGCCACAATTACTTGCAAGCAAGAGAATTCTGATGTCAGAAACGAGTGGGAGATTTTGGAGATAAGCAAAGGAAAAAGCCAGTTAGAAAGAAGGAAGCAAACGCTGTGCAACAGCTACTTCGCTTTTATTCCTGCCGTTATTACTAATAGTAAGCCATTAATCATCTGTGTCTGTGTGACACTGCAACACTTCACCTATGTAGACTCTCATCGAGAGATGGCAAAACAAGAACACTTTACAAATATTTGCTTTATGGTTTATTTATTGATCAGGCTCCGATCAGAGATACTACTATCCTGAGATCGGTAGAGGGCATTGGCAAGTATACACAATATAAGGGCAAACAGGCTGAACTTTGTAGTTTGTAGTTTACTTTGTAGTTCCTGTATACTGTGGTTTTGGGGGCTGAACTTTGTCATTTGTAGTTTGTAGTTTACTTTGTAGTTCCTGTATACTGTGGTTTTGGGGTAAACATGGACAAAAGTCAAGGTGACATTTGGCCTTGGCGTGGCTGCCACGCTCTGAGCCCAGCCGCGGGGCTGCCCGCTGCAGCTCCCACACCACGGGTACAGCCTGGGGCTCACCCATAGGCAGCCGGGAGCTTCGCTGAAGCACAGCGTGAACCCACAGCTGCGTTTTAATAGATAGGCAAAAGATTTTCCTGAAACTCCAGAGGGCTCCCCAAGGAGCATGTTGCAGCTGATGAGGCCTCTAGTAAATGATAGACTGGAAAGAACAATGGAAGAAAAGGTCCTTTTGCATAGACACATTGGTCGTGAAGATTTTTRTTTTTCCAGACATTTTTATTTAATAAGTTGTGCCCACCAATACAGAGTTTTCTCTATTTTAAATTACTACTTTGTTCTAGTTCAGTATATAGGGTATATATATGTATATATGCACAATAGAGCTGTGTGTGCATAACACATATATAGAGAGAGTGAGTTTAGCTGGTATCTGGTTTACTGTATTTTTAATAAAATCTGACTCTAGAGATGGAAAATTCTTTCCTGTATTTTGGCATGTTTATTTTCAAAGAAAAGAAAAAGAGCGGCCRTTCCATATTATGGTTTCTGGCTACTTCAAGGTTCAACCTTAATATACAGGAAGAAAGCATCTCTATATGGTTAGGAAAAATGTCTGTTGGGATTGAAAGATCTCAAGTCAATTACGATTTTTTTTCTGTAATTACCATTTTACAAGGATTAACCTGCATAATATTTGTCTTCCAATCTCCTAATGAGAATCATGTTTTTGTAAATAAATGAATTCTACTGAAAACAAATATAATCACTAGGGAGATAATTTGAACCTCTGAACAACACAAGACCATTGACTAAAATGGACTTAACCTCTAGGACTACACTACCTGGCACTCTGCCAGGTTTTTGGGAAAGGGKTTGTGCCTATATCCTACAATCTCAAACGTGGTGTGGGGAGCTGAGACCCAGCTGCCAAAAGCTCCAACCCCTGCCAGATATTCCCTGCTGCAGGTCTCACCTGGGGTCCAAAACAGTGGGACTAGTTCTGTCTCCCAGAGAAGCTCCCCATTTAACTCATGTCTTCAGAGATCCAAGGACTTACTGATGAGAGAGAAGGATGAGAGCAAGGCTGGGAAAAGGAAAGATTTCAGCCTCCTGACTGTGCAGACAACCACAGTCCGACGTTTATCATTTCTTCAGAAGTTTAACTGGCATTCCCAAGTAAAGGACTGTAAAAAGGTATTATGCATGCYAACAGTCTACACAGTTTCACAACATACTGGACATAACATAGGGTCGTGCAGGCAGGGGCACAGGAGTACTTGCTGTAATTCAGTGTCATAGAGGTTTTGACTCGGACATCGCTGTGGCATTGCGATACCACCCCCCACTACTGCCAAAAGCTCTCACAGCAGGAACTTTTGGGGGAGTGCAGCGCAAAATGAGGCCTTCGTGCATGCCGTGACAGCTATACTAGCTGACTGCAGAAGCTGATCTATGCTGCGGCTTATTAAGCTATGTGAATGTGAATGGCCATGTCAATGCCAGAAATAACCCCAGATTGAAAGCATTCCTCACTAGTTTACAGCTTCATTTGCACTTAACTGCACCTTCTGTGATGCTCCTGCTGCAGGAGCAGCAGAGTCTCATCCTTAATATATAAGATGCTGACTATGTAAAAACCAGGCCTGGCACAACATTAAGCAGCAAACAACTATATATACAGTAAGAATTTAAAACCAAATTTAAAATCAAGGGCTTCAAATTAATTCTCTTCCCCAGTCTGTTACAAATTATGCACCCTTCAGTACCAGTKTAAAGAAACAGCAGTTTTTGACAGCAGCTAGCCTCTTTTTTCATTACTCTTACAGTTCTTTCAGATCAATAAAACTCCTATGTATCTTTATAAATCTGAGTAGCAGATCCATTCTCATAAAGATGACCCCATCTTGCTTTTCAGCTGAAAAGCTGAATCAAAAAGTATTTTAAGGGATATTTGAAGTAGGGAGATTAAATTCTGTCTTAGTTATACCATGAACAAAAGCCAAAAAAGAATACTACATATCTTGCTACATTTTTTCCCCTTGAACCTCCTTAGATCATAGCTATTTTTGTCATTTCTTTTTACATTGCTTTTTGCAATCCTGAATGTACTTTAATGTGAATTGACGAGGTTAAAAGTCATCTATATTTCATAACCTATTAAAAAATATCTGAAAACTGTTTAATTTATAAAACTGACRTTGCTTTTACATTTTGCAGTAGTTAAATCTGTTTGCTTTTAGGATCAGTGTGGATAATTAAGTGGTATAATYCAGGTTTGTTTTTGCTCCCAGTAATCTTCAAACAAAATTTATATTCAAGATCTTTTGTACTAGCATAGAACTGTTCCTTCTATGTTATAAGGACTTCTATAGAATTTAAAAAAGWCTTTTCTCTGATCACTTGATGTTTTAAAAGAAAAAAGAAAAATTCCTATTCATATTCTGGTTTTAAGTTTCTTTCCAGAATAATTTTACAAAATTTATAACCTGGAGCAAATTTAACTTCATAATTTAATTTTAAAATTCAGTTAACCTTCTTATATTAGTATTTTCTACATTGATACTTCTTAAATGGAGGAAACCATGCTGTTTATCTATGTATACCCTGTCGTGTTATAAGGGCTTTGTAGAAACATTGACGCAATGGATAGAAAAACAAGRAGCCCATTTCCCCAATCACGCTAGTAGTAGTATACATCATTAACTATAAATATARGTAAATGTAGTTCAGCTGAATGCAAGTGAACTATTTAAATAAAGTTAATAAAGAGAGATGCAAGTTGCTACAGAATATTTTACAACTCGATTTTTTGTTAGATGCTGACAAGAAAAGAAATTTAACATGCTAGTTTCCTTTTATTAGGACCATAAAGGAAACAGCACATCTTTCCACTGACAATAGAGAAGTTTCCAACAAGATGCTGAAACAGTCAGAGAACATATACAAATTTGCAGGTAGACTTGGCTTACCTATAGAGCTTCTTTTATGTGTGGAGGCAATTATGATGGCTTCCTGCATTTTTGGAGGAATTCCTATAGGGTTGCTTCTGGAAATAACACATCCATGAAATAATATTTATGTTGACTGGATAGGGCTCTAACATTATTTGTTGAACTAGCACCTTGACAGTAATCTCCAAGGAAGCTAACAGTAGTCTGAAATAATACCTGTTTCATCACTATCTAATTTGAGCTATTTGTGACATCCATGGTTATCAAGCAATTTTTCCAAGCAGCCTGCACATTATACATAAGAGGCCATAGTGAAGAAGCAGAAACTGGTGAAACACTGAATTTAATTCTGGTTCTGCTTTTAACTCACTGTGCAATCTTCAGCAAATCAAAACTCCTGCATCTCATCCCCTGCATTTTTAAATGTGGGAAGCAATTCAGAAACATCTGAAAAGTTTGACTACTCCACCAAGGGACCCTTGTATCCAGGCACTTCCTGATGCTTATGAGATGGAGCTCATTACTGAAGATTTTACGCTKCTCACAAGAGCATCTGCACTCTGCCAAGAGCGGAAAGGGCAGAATGTCCCTCTGCATTTTGCAGCTCTTTTGCACTGGGAATGCCTACAGCATCAGGAAAATGGACACATAAAAATTGTTGAGGTGATGTTAAGGTTGAGATTACTTATCAGCTCTTATAAAAATAGTGTAACAAGCAACAAAACTGAGCCAGCTGTAACCTAGGAAACCATTGCAAAAGTAACCGCTGTCAAAGTTACATCTTTAATAAACACCAACACCTGGAAATTCACCTTTAAGCTACAAAAAAAGAACACCAGCTACCCTCTGGGTTCTTACTAGTGGGCTTGTAAATGGAATAGACACAACAAGAAGCTTGGTCTATGGCTGCTCAGCAGATAGACAGCAGGAGATGTTCTGTATCTAGCCAAAATCAGAACTGTGTGTCAGGGCCTCCAGTGTCCTCTGAGAATGGGGCTACAGTGGGAACATGACGTCAATTCTAACTCAGTGTCTTGCACATATTTCGGGCTTACCCGTGATGTTTACAAGCAGGGCTGTACAAAACTTATAATACAAGGTATGTACTCCATAAAACTTTAGAAAAAGCCCTTGACTCCGGAAAAAAAAAAACATAAAAAAACCCCCTGTTAAATAAAGAATAGTATATGAGGATTGTATGCAAAGGAAAGGTAGATAATGAAGTTTGGACAGATTTAAGCAGATTTCCTTACTTTCATATAACAGGGCTTTTGTGTAAATGTAATCAAATCTGAATTTCAAAGCTTTAGGATGTTCACTGGGAGCCCTGCTATTTGCTGGGTTTGACAGACCTCCCTATCTACTTATCTCRGGGGGACTGTTATCCCCAATAGAAGCCTTAAAAATTGGCAAGCACTTCCTCAGCACAACTCAGCATCTTTGGGATATGAATATCCCAAAGCCCAATATCAGGAAATTTAAAAATTCTTTGGTGTCATCAAGCAATTCTTAAATGAAATGCCTTAGCCACTGGAGTCTGCCCTTCCACAGCTAATCTGATTTGTCTTTGTTCAGTTCCTAAAGTTCCCACTCACTAAAAGCTTTATTGCCTCTGTTTTCTGTAAACACACACAATCCTGGCAGAGCCACTTATTCTGAGCAATGCCATTCTTTGCAAATACTCTCTCTGACTTTAATAATGTCACTTTTGAATTAAGTGTTTAAAGTGACTAAATAACTTCTATTCAGCCATCAGGAACAGATCCTCTGGTAGCCTATCACAAAGTAATATATAGGGAATTGTAATCTGTATTTTCATTTAAAAAGACATTCTTCGTATGTTTTTCTCATTCTTTTTTCCCTTCTCCCTGAAGTAGAGAATGTTAGTGTCCTAACTGCTCACAGATTTATTCAAAATACATCAAATACACAGAAAATTGCAGTTTCAATGACTGTAACACAAAACCAGACATCAAAGTTTCCTACAGCCAAATAAAGCATAGACTCTTATCAAAATTAAAGTAAAAAATATATAAATTCTGGCAAAGTTAAGATCTGGATTTAAACCTTTACTTTAGGCTTATCACAAGAGGCCCCAGATTTTAATATTTAGTAATTTAATAAACTGAGCAATTTTGCTGCTCAGCCTCATTTCTACACTGAATATTGTTAGGAATGCCAGCTCTTGGACACACAGTGCAATTAATTACTGTACTGTTGAACTTCTTGAACTGTGGTAGGAAAACACAGATCAAACAATAAAATAAAGGAGATGAGTTGTTTAGACTATTTCTTTCCTGAAACAGCATTCATATAGTAAGAAAAGAGAACAGGGAGTTGTTTGAATAAGGACTTTATATATATATATATATATACAGTATCAAGGTAATCTTTTTCAGATGAAACTCAGGGCTGAAGATGCATGAAAGGCAAATTACTCTTTCATCCAGCAGAGGATGGTTTCTGCAGATCAGAATATCAACAGAGAACTGTGGTAAAATTCTTCAGTTGTCAAAGTCTACATTATACATGGGCTGCAAATTAATGGATTTTAGTTCTAAATACAGGCACTCATACTATTCACAGAAAATTAAATTTATTCTGAAAAGGAGACATATCAAGGATTCACTTTCTAAAATTATCTGACAGCTTCACCAATTTAATGACATACAGCTTGTCATTTCTCATAACAACTGTGAAAGTTGCAGCTGCCATGTCACCTGGATCTTACATAAGAGCACTGTTCACATAATTAATAAAACCATACGGATGGACTGGACTTTATCTGAAAAGGCATCATCATACACAAAAACTTCTGTCCTGTTCATTTATGATACATTGCCAATGATGGAGATTAAGAAGAAAAGAGTATGTATTAGCTAAGTCTTGTGCATCTGAGTCAAGGCTGTGTATGCTGATATGACCTTTTCTTAACTTTCAACTTCCTAGCTATTCATCCAAACAGATTTTCAAAAGGAACTTATTTATTTATAGAAAAAAAAATATGTCATTTCAGGGATTACTTATAGGTCTTAATTATGACTTCTCACTCCTCTGAGGCTGTACAGTATTAAGAGAGCTTAGTTGCAAGAGACAAGGACTACAGAGAAAATAATATCAGGAAATCATCTCTAAAATGGATTTGTTGCACAAATATAAAGCATATAATTGTACTGTTGAATTCATTAAGCTGTGTTTGTGATCACATGAGTTCCTCAAAGAGTCAACACACAGGTAGCATGGCTGTAGTTTGTGCCATGCACTAACTATATTTGGCATTAGTGTTCTCTTATAGTTTGACCACAGGTTTGAAAGAAGTGCAGTACAAATGTGATCGCCTTCAAAATGCCCATATTGGTCCACTGTTGTAAACAGCTAYCAGTTGTGGCAACAGATCCTGTTGTGGTCTGAGATCGTTTTTCATCTCAAAACAAAATACTGCCTATTGGCTCACAGGAAGAACAGGAGAAGGTATCCCTACGGATGAGGAAACTTTTTTTTTGCTTTGTAAGAGTCACAAATCTGTTACAAAGGACTTCAGACTCCTTGCAAGGTAGAAGCAAAACCAGCCACTGGCAGCTGGGAATATCCTTGGACTCAAATGCAAGAACAACTTTTGCAGGATAATTCTATTCTCTTTTCTTAAGTCTCAGCTTATGCTAAACAAAGATTGAACTAAAAATAATAATAGCTTATCTACACGAAGAGAATGAGATCCTYCTTCATGACTTACATTTTTGTTTCTGCTTATTGGTTTCTGTTTCTGTTCTGAATGATGCTTTATCGACATGATGGACTGAGTCTGCAGCACTTCCCATCCCAGTCCTGCCTGGCAGGGACAACCCAAGGTGACCCTGTCTAGACAGGGCTCGTGGGCGGGAGGGGGAAGCTGCCGTCTCCCACAAGACTCGATCAACCTCCCTAACCAGACATTTGTTAAGGGTGAAAATGGATGACAAGGACTCTTCTTTTTCCCTCTGGCTTTTCTTGGYCTAGTGCAGCCCTGGAGTTTATGAGGGCGTCAGCTGCTAGAGGGACCATAAAGAAAGGCATTGCTGACAGGAGAAGCTCCCCAGAAGGGGGATGCAGCCCTGGGCACTGCTGGGAAGCAGACGGGCATGTTGCTAAGCGTACATCCAGGTCACAGATTTGAAAGACCAGCACTTCAGTTTCCCTTGGAGGAACTCTAGACCCAGAGGGAAGGTGTCTGACTGAATTACCAGCTCTCTTCCCTTTCTCCCCTTGTACCCAGCTCCCCCCCCCCCCCAAATCCCCCAAAGGCAGAAAAAAGAGCAAAAAACTGAGGGGATGAGGCTTTCTACAGCTGCTGCTGATTGATGGTCTCATTCTGCTCCCACCAGCCAGCTGTTGGAGAACCCAGCTCCCAGCGAGTGCCGAAACTATCGAAGAAACATATCCACAGTCTTCACTAGAGTTTCAGTAGGGCTGAATTAGGTTCACTAGGTCAAAATGCTTCATATGAATGAATAAAGTGTTTACTGTTTTCTCAGTGAGGGATCCAATGCTGGGGAACTTCCAGCATTTCACAGCTAAGCCTTGCAGGTCCCCTGCAATGCTTCCTATGGAATATGAAGGGAAAAGCTGTGAATGAGATCTGACATAAAATCCAGCAAGTGCTTTGAAATTAAAGATAAAGTTCACCTATCTCTATTGGGCAGAAGTTGCTATGAGAAGGGCCATATTAAGTGTCCTTGTTTACTTTGTAACACACATTTACCTTCATGCACAGGAAAATCCTGTGCCCAGCACAGCCCAAAATATGAAGAAAATAAAGTAGTTCTGAAAAGGTTGTGTTGGCTCACAGGGTGCCTGCTGAGGCATCGTGCAATCTGTGCGTCTCTTTTTATGTTCTTGACACCAGAGGAGAACGGAATGAGGGAAATTACATTTGAAATAGCAAATGTAGGGGTTTTGAGTCACCACCCAGAAGCATCCTTTTATAGATGAAAACTGCAATCGTTTTGACAAGCAAAATGTAGTTGGGTTTTTTTTGTGTGCAATTTGACTTATCTGAGGTTGCTTATTATAGATCTTTTTCCTGCCCACAATAGCAATTTCATGTTTACTGCCTTTTCCAGGTAAGGCGTCATGTTTGTTTCCATTTATAATTAAGAYATTAAAAATTACAGCAGTGTTCAGTCGTAAAAGCTGAATTATGTTATAGACTTTCCTGGTAGGGTTGTCCAGTTCTTGCAAACAATGGGACAGGAAGGAAAAACACATATCTATTGTATAACAGCAAATATGTTCCTCAGAAGTAAAATAACCAAATAAACTTATAAATTCTGAGTTTTGTATTAAAGATCACTTCCATTTTGGATGGAATGGGAACTGTTACTTGGGACTCTTCTGTGCTAAGAAGCTTAATGTTTTCTATCATATTTCTGTGAAAAATGACATGTAATACATTTGTTTGAACATCAGTGCAAATAAAACTCAACACAATTATATATTTACAAAGGGATGGTGGACAAGGCCGAAATCTAGTTAAGAACAAACCACATTCACTTTAAAATTTAGCCACTTTTCTGAGGAAAAAGCTTTGTACAATATTGTAGTTCCAGTAAGAAATATCACCTCTAACATTAAAATTCTTCGTCTAAATTTGGTAAATATTAACAAATTGAACTGTGGAATACTTGCAATATTTTAATGCTCTTACTTTGACATAACAGTTGGCATTCGATCACAGAGAATAAGGCAGAAGTGACAAACAATCGGACTGTACAATTTCCTACTTTTCTAAGCTTGGTATATTGTCTCTGACACGGCTAGTCATACAAATGCAACACTTGTATTATCATTTGGGGAAGTAATATCTGAGACACTAATTACGAACATATAATAGGTGTGTTTTTGCTAATCTAYATGGTGCAAAGGTCCACTCTTGACCTGAAGACCACTATAGACAAAAAATCCACCAGTTCTCTTTGAATTTTATTATAATCCATCAACATTAGTGTTCAAGTTTTGTGCCTTAATCCAATTTAATTTTGTCTGGCTTCTATTTTCAGATATTGACTCTCAAACTCTTGCATTTCTAGGTTTTACRTTACTCTGCTGGATTAAGATATCCTTTGACACCCTCTCCAGGAAAGGGATCAGTCACCCCTCAGTCTTTTTTCTGTTTATTTAACTGAATTGCACTCTTTCAGTCTCACATTTTAAGATGCTTTCTCCAGAGCTGGAATAAACACTGAAGCTTGTATCTGATCATCCTCTATTTTTCAACAGACTTGAAAAATGAGGAACCAAATCTGAATACTCTATTTCAGTATCGGTATCACCAATGTTATACACAGAGATAAAAGCCTGCCTATGCTCCTGGTCATGACATCTCTGCTCTCACATCTAAGRGTCACCTATTCCTGCAGCATCATACTGGCAGCACATGGGCAGCTGCATGGCCCTTTTGACTCAYAGATCTTTGACAGGGTCACTGCTTCCCTAAATGTAGTCCTACAGTCTGGAGGTAGTGGTGTAACTGTGCATGTAGGCATATCAAAGTGCATTTTGTTTATGGTCTCAGCTGCTGTGAATGACTGCATCTTTCCTTACAATTCCCACCAGTCTTTGTGTTGTCTACAAGTTCTATCATGGGTCATTTCTATTCACCTCCAGATCATTCATTAAAATGTGTCTCTGTACCAGTGCCCATGAAAGACCAATGAAATCATTCCCATTCATGATAATTTCTCATTGGCAACAGTGTTCTGATGTCTGATCAGTATGTTAGACTGGTGTATGTTAGTAAAGTCAAACCCTTTACAATATATCATAATATATTGTTTCTACCCAATTATATTAATCAAGCAAACATGTCATTACATCTGAGATTTAAATCCAGTTTGTTGTTAAGTTCTTTTCTTTAGACAGTTATGTTGTCTGAAATGGATTGCTTTCCTTCCATTTAAGTCTTTATCTGAATTTCCTCTGTTTTATGATTTATTAGAAGGAGCATCAGCAAGCTATAGCTCTCCCTATCCATCTCTTTCAAGATTCCTGAATGCAGGTTGTCAAATCTACTTATTTAAAAATATTTAAGCTGCATACACATTTCTGCAGTCCTTCTAAGTTATTGAAAGGCTGGAAAGTCTGTATAACATCTCATCTTACTTTCCTTTAAATGCAACACTGAAATATTTACTTAACATTTACTACCCTTTTTTGCACTATCAATAATTTTACTGACTGGATCTGAAGATGTCTCTGTAGCAAACTTAGACTTTCTTACACAATGGATATACTCATCTTTGTTACTCTTCTCCTTTCTACTTTTTTCTATCCCTAAAAGCCAAGCATTTTTCTTTAGCTCAGTCTTTAGATTTTCTATACTTCACAATTTGTAATTGATCTTGATTATTATCCACCTTTAACTTGTGTCCATTTTTTGTATTATGCTTTTTATCCCTTTCTCTCTATTTTAGCCAAACTGTGAGTTGAAACTGTTTTCCACCCTGTACCTGCTATGATCAATAATGAATTATATTTTTTGAATAATCATTACTCCACATTAAGCTGTCTTTAATAGTTGGTTTTTCATCTCAAATTCAATGTTCATATAATATTCATATTTATAAACATATATAACACCTGTGCTGCAAATTTAGCAACCCTGTCTTGTAAACACATTCTTTTTTTATTGTGCCTAAGTGAGCACATTATACATTTTGTACCATTTAATGTTTATGTAAGCAGTCATGCTTGCAAAATCTTACAAAATAGATTAAGTGCCTTAGAAAGCGGGAACAAATCGTGTGGTTTTGGTCTGTGTAGGCCTGTGCATTTCAACATTATGATCATCCTTTATGACCTCCTGCTGTCATTTTCAAGATATTCATAAGCCAGCTTCCTCAGTAAAATCTTTTACAATTTAATTAAAATGTTTTCCTTGTTTGTCTTTCTACTTCAGCATTGTTTTAGCTTCCAAGAAGAATTTAGACTTTGTATGAGCTGTTGTCAGGATAATAGACTGAGAAATCTGATTAATATTTTATTCCCAATTAACAAAAGTATATGAAATTTATTAAAATTGTGCACAGAGAATAAATTATTTGTAAAAAAATCCAACTATATCTTTGCTTGGTGAATGATTGTGAACATTCCTCCTCTATTCTCAACCAGAGAGTATGTACAAACACAGTATTTTTAAGGATTTGCTTTGCTTTCTGTGGTACCTATCCTTACATTCGTATAAATTTCAGTTGTCATCATCATAAGTTCTTTTCCCTCTTGATTATGTTTAAACTCAATGTCCACTTAATTATAAACTGGTCTAGTCTCCCCATTGAGTAAAAGCATTCATTAATCTCTGACCACTTACCTCCTCTCCTCTCATCACCTGACYCTAGTCTCTTTTTTTTCCCTTCTGCATCTTCAAATCTGCATCTCCATTCTTCTCTCATGATCTTTTATCTAAAAACACAATTTTGGATTCTTCCTTTCAATTACAACTTTTGTATTTCTATTAATTTCTCAACATGTCTCTAGATTCAGAGCCAAGCACTTTTCCTCCCTTCTCAAGATCTATCTACATTGACTGTTAGGATAAATCTTTGGATACCTCTGACTGAATCTCAGATGTGACCGAYTGGCATCTTTATCTACACGGAGCTTGAAGATTTCACCATGGGTCTCCACAYGGTTCTTTCTGATTCCCCTCAGAGGTCTTGCTAGGATTTTTTTCTTTTTCTCTCCTAATCTTGTTTTTAACTACAAGCACTAAAAGTTCGTAGAGAAAAGTAGAAACAGAAGAATCAYCTAATTGAAGCATTCATATCAGGTGAGAATTTGTTTTCAGGAGACCTGTAGATAAGATTATGAACATAGTGAAATTTGTACAGTTTGGGCAGAGAGATATATCGTAGGTCAGGGCTAGATCTGCAGCTAGGTTTGATCTGAGAGAACTATAACATTGGGTTTGGGCTTCCCAGAAGTTAGACAAGACTTTAGCTATCAGTGCATATATAACTGACTCTATTTAACTCAGTTTAAAGTTGATATAGGTAAATGTGGCTATCACCACTTTTGCGTGCTAAGTGTTAATCCCTAATGAAGAGAATAAGTGGAGCTGTGTATTTCCTCCTCAGTATAATTATCTTTTACATGCATTTACCTGGCTACCAAATACGAATTCTGGTACAAACACTGCTAGGATGACATTAGGACCACAAGCATTCTACTATTTCTGGAGGTAGTTTATGGTTCCCGGTAGCATTTGTTCTCATTACTCATCTTTCCAACTGTCCATGGCTATACAGAAATCAGTGATAAGACTGCAGCTCCCCACAAGCCTCTAGTGATTGAACCTCTTTTTTTTTTTTTTTGAGATTCTTCTTAAACACTCCACGAACTATGAAATTATGTAATTGTATTAGTATCCTCTGAAGCTATTTAAACTAAGCCTGCACAAAGTGTGGAGAACTGTAAGACAGAGGAGTGAACTGGATGGCATTTCCCAACTCTGACATTTCAGAGACTCTGCAGTTTATATTTTGATGGTTAAAACGATCAATGAATGCGTAAACTAATGAGTGCTTACATATACCTTACAGGGCTCAAAAGAAATGAGAAATTTCATTCTAGATTTTGTAAGGCATTTTGATGCACAAGGCTTACAGCTGCATTTACCCAGGACCTCAAGTCATATATCTCAGAAACAATGTAGCTTCAGAATGCTTTTGCTTACATTTTTGCTGCTTGAGGTGTTATGTGCAGTGAGCATCACTCACAACTGTATACTTTACTAAACTATTAGAAGTCTAGGGTAGGACACAACTGTATAAAATTAAATATAATCATTAAAACAAAAGTGTATGCCACGACTCTGCCACAATCACATGCCTGGGGGAAGACACTGACATTCGAATTGTGTCTCTGCAATTCATTAACCTGTCTCAGTTCTTAATCCAGACCCAACTAAACCACGTGGTGGATTACTTTTCCCAATCTATGCTAATTTGTGTGGCTAGCAATTTGTGTGGCTTTCTCTAGCACTGCTGCTTTAGGAATAGATAGTGATTCCCTCCTCCCGTTGCGATGCATGGTCCACACAGCTAGCAGGGCTAATTAAGCAGGGGCAGGTTGTTTCTCTTCTTATCAATTGCATGGGCACATAGGGCAGACAATAATCCTTCTGCACACGGTGTTTAAAGGAAATTAAAGCTTTCTGAAGGATGAAAAAAATATGTACTTATCAACAGAATTTCAAGGATTATAATTATCCAGTTATATGTAAGCAAGATAAAAATGAACCTCCCTTTCGGTTTAATAACATCTAAAGGTAAAAACAAGCTGTGTCTGAAATTTACTGCATAAAATGTGCTCAGTTTGCTTCTATTTTTTCATTACAGGTTGCTTAACACTATCTCATGTTTCCTTATCAGAGAAACCGTTTTCAGGCCAAACATTTTTATTTTCAGAGTTATCCTATTGATACTGAAACAGCAGAATACAAGAATTACTGAARTCTAGCAATTGATCTGCCTGCAACAGTAAAATATATCTAAGACCTAGAGTGATTTTTCAAGTACCAAATGTAGTAAACAAGTAAAAACAAAATAAAGATCCTCAAAATGAGAAGTTTTCACCTTTTTGTTTCAGTTTTCAACAACTTTCAGTTACATGAAAGATCTGAAAAATATTGCAATTTTCATTTGCAAGCTATTTTCAGGTACATTTTCCAAGTTTCAAAATTCTCAAGTTTGAGTTTTTCTGGATGGGATCATATCTCCAATTAAAATAAATGTGTACATCTGTCACTGCATGAGCAAAAATAATGAAAATGCTTAAAGGTTCTGGCTACTTGCCTTGGGAAGGAATATCTTACACAGTCACCGTCTAACACTTGAATGTTAGGTCAAGATATTAATGCAACAAGATTTTTGTACACTATCAATTTTTTTCTTAGGCAGTACTCAAAATTTTGAAAGCATAGGACAGATTAATGCTTCCCCCCCCAGCTACTTAACCTACTGGATTTTGCCAATGATGTTATTTAATTTTAGCATCTTATTAAGTCTCTGAGAGATGAACTGACAGCTAAAAAGTTGTTGATACATCATAAGTAGAAGCATACCAGGAGAGGAGTTGACAGAAATGTCCTTGGGAATATAAGAATCTTTAATTCACAGCCACCTTGCATGGGTTTGGTTTAATTTGATGCTGCAACTCAGAAAAAATGTCCCCATAATTTGGATCTTGTTTTACTAAATTCACAGCTTTCTGAGTTCATTGTCAAGCTGGGATTTTTTTAAGATATCTGAACACTTGTCTAAAAGTATTATCTTACTTTTTTGTGCTATCCTATTGCACAAAATTTCAGTACTAAAATTGATGTTATATGATAAGAAAGCTATCCTATATACTAAAATTTCAGTACTAAAATTGATATTATATGTTAAGAAAGCTTCTGCCTACATATGTAATAAAGATAGTACTCTGTCTCCATCATGAAGAATTTGCAAATTTTGGCTTCAGAGAAACCCCATATTAAGTTCAAGATGTGTTCTTCAAAATTGATCTGTATTGCTCAAGATTTACACAGTCTTGGACACAACTTTGGCAAGAGTTATGACTATATATGTATATATATGTATTAATATATTTTTTTTTGGTGTAAATGAAGTACTTACAATGCTTAAAATCTGTCTTGCATGCCAGGGGTGCCTCTCAAAGCTATGCTCTTAGAATCATAGAATCATAGAATCAGTAAGGTTGGAAGGGACCTCTGGAGATCATCTAGTCCAACCTCCCTGCTCAGCAGGGTCACCTAGAGCATGGTAGACAGGGTTGCATCCAGGCGGGACGTGAAGATCTCCAGAGAAGGAGACTCCACAGCCTCTCTGGGCAACCTGGTCCAGTGCTCCATCACTCTCACAGGGAAGAAATTCCCCCTCATGGTCAGGCGGAACTTCCTGTGCTTCAATTTCTGCCCATTGCCTCTTGTCCTGTCACATGGGACAACTGAAAAGAGTTTGTCCCTGTCCCCTTGACACCCTTATACACATTGATCAGATCCCCCCTCAGTCTTCTCTTCCCCAGGCTGAAGAGGCCCAGCTCTTGCAGCTGTTCCTCATAGGGCAGATGCTGCAGCCCTCTGATCATCTTCGTAGCCCTATGCTGGACTCTCTCCAGTAGCTCCATGTCTCTCTTGTACTGGGGAGCCCAGAAGTGGACACAGGACTCGAGATGAGGCCTCCCCAGGGCTGAGTAGAGGGGCAGGATCACCTCCCTCCACCTGCTGGCAACAGTCTTCCTAATGCACCCCAGGAGACCATTGGCTCTTCCTCCACATTCTTCAGAAGGGATTGGAAAATAAATTTATTTTAAAAGTCAGTTAAGTTCTTTATGCTTTTCTGAGTATTCTGAATGTGTTGTATACAGCAATTGTTTGGACTTTGGCAGTTCTGCTCAAGCAGCTTGTTTTACATCACCTATTATCTGTATTATTCTATTAGTTGGATTGCTCCCAAGGTATTGCTCCCAAAGGTAGGGTAAAAAAACAAAATCTGTTCAAAGGCAATCACTGTTTAGTTTGTAGAAATATCAGCAGAGGTAAAAGTAAGCAAAACAAGAGACAGATAGGTTTTAAGGAGAAGAGGTAATGTAAATTTTCTGTGTGCCTACACAGAAACTTGTTTGTGAGTGATTTTTTTTTTTCCTACAAACTTCTAATTTTAGGACATAATGTAATGGTATCTGTGAATGAAGATATCCCTGCAAGATCTCATTTGGATTACTTTTCTTTTTTTATGGTTTCTGAAGAAAAATGTAGGGATGACAGAAGTCTAAGAACAGAGAGAGAATCTGGGAAAACATTCAGATTAGCTTGGAAAAAAGTGCAGAGATCACTCCTTAAATACATTGAACGTTGTTCTCACTGAGAAGGAAGAGAAGGGGAAACAACTCAAAATGGGCATGGTGAAGCTACATAATAAATCATGAAAACAAAGACTTTTGAACTTCATAAAGATGGTGCTATCCATCTAAATGCTTTGGTGTTTTGTGGCCCATGGTCAAGTTATTTGATCATAATTTGTTAACATAATAAAAATTTGAGGAACTAAACAAAATTGAAAACAGGACAGTTCTGGCATAGGCATGGACCTGACCTATTCATTTCGCTTTTTGTAGCAAAACGGATCCACATCTGCCACTTCTTCCACAGGAATGTCTTTTTGCAGGCTGGCAAATKCGCCGATGATACCACTCTGCTATACAGAAAAAAACTTAAAAGATATACTGTGAAAACCTGTTAGAGAGTTTACCTCTGCTCCATTTCATTTTGCAGGTTTGCATGTGTTGGACTACAGAGATTTTTTTTAGCTGTGAATTTTAAATATTATAAAGGCTGCGAAGTTGACTGCAACTTTTATATAATGTTTACATATTGAAACTGATGTCTCTGAATTTCTTGAAGACTTTTTGAAATGTTTTATTTCTAAGGCACTTCTAAGTGAAGGTGACAAGCAAATTACTCTCAACTGAGTTTTGGATTTTTGATAGTAGGACTTGCAATTTCATAGAGGTTTTACAGGTCTGAGCTAGTGGCAAAAACATCCATCATTCTAAAGGGTCATTGCTGGTAGCTCCAAATCCATCTCTTTCAAATTCAGTGTTTCGACATGGGCTAAAACTATGAGTGATGCTTTGTAATCATTGCAGTCTTGCATGGTTGAATCAGGCAGCATTTCCGAAGTGTCATGAACCTTGGTCTCGGCACAATAGAAAAAAAAACACTTCCTTTTCCTTTCTCCTTTTGAATCAGGTATATTAAAAGCAACTAAAACTTTYTCAAAGCAATCTAGCTATTCTCTTCCCAAACGCTGCACTAAGTTGCTAGTGTCTGACATGTCAAGAATGTGAAAAACGTAAAAGCCTCTCACTTTCACCAGCATGTCTAAGAAAAGGAGACAGAAAATATAGCTGGAGGGACTGGGTGGAGTAGACAGACCCTGTGTGACTCTGACTGACTTTAATACCTAACAGATGGGGCTCCATATCAGTAGCTGCTTCTGCTGTTCAGCAACAATTCTGAAAGAATATGCCTCTTACCGCAGCCTTGGAGGTCTTCGATTTATTGTGTGTTTCTAAGTGTGCTGAACTATAGCAGCATTCTGATTGTTTAGGGATTGTCTTCCCTTGGTCTGAAGGGCTGTCTTTTCAATTTCCGACAGATGCTTTCCCAGCCAAAAGCTCAGCATGCACACAAATACTAGTAATAATAACAACAAAAAACCCTCTGAAAATGTGCTGGAACACCCACCTCTCTTTTAAAAACTAAAGAACACCATCTCATTACCTCTCACTTAGCCATCAAAGTTTCCCATCACATCTAGAGCCCTTAAAAGGTGGAAAACTGAAAAGGAGCCATTCTGTGGGTCTGGCACACTTCCTACATCATTTGGAGAGGTCTGTGCCACAGGATGTGGCTCTTGCTTCCTGATAGGAAGAGAAGGTGCAGACTGCAGGGCTCTGGCTGTCTTTTGGTCTGAGGTGCACCAGCCGGAAATGAATACAGCATTRTTTGACTTTGACTTATCACTGAGCACCATTCTCGCTTCTGTGGTTGAGAATATCTAAAAATCTTAACTAGCTCCTGTAAATTTCCTAATACTTGCACAACACTAGAACTTGATTTAAGATACCTAAAACAGCAAAGAAAAAGGAGGCACTAGCTTTTTTCTATAAGAGCTTCCCATGACTCCAAGCATCAGTGACAGAAAGCTGCTCTTCAAGACTGGCATTGCATAATGATGTGCAAAAGGCTGCTGCTGTTAATTTTGATCCAGAATCTCATAATCAACATGTATTATGTTTAGCTCTGATCCACCTGTCTGTGGCCAGCTGGTCATTGCAGGTTACACATTTTGCTTTGAAAAATGTCAAAATATTTTCTTTCAATAAATATTTGCCACATTTTCATTGGCATATATCTGATTTTTGCAATCTGGGAAAATAAAAATAAAAAACTAGCATTTCATCCCAATTTGGGTGAAAACAATAACAGAGCTGCATTTTTTTCCACAGACGGAAATTCTGTTTTTTTTTTTCAGCTTGATTCCTTGTCAATGAACTCATTTGCTCTCATCCAGTCTTTAATGCTAGAAACTCTTCTCCAAAATATAGCRTTGAAAAAAATTCTCAGTCATCCAAGTTACATTGCTCCTAACATTTTTTTCCATACACATGTCTCTTTTATGCTTGATACCTTACCCTGAGATAATTACAGGTTGGTTCTCTGATGGAGTAAAACAAAGCAACATCATTACTACTAAAGAAAAAGAATAACCATGATTTTGGTTTGGGTGATTTATTTGAATCTCTTTTTTGCTGTTGCGAACCTCAAAAAAATCCCAGACCAGTCCCTTAGTGCTCAAAAAATCACCCCTTCTTTGCTCATCACCAGATGTATACAGAGCAAATTTGTAGTCATTGCTGAAACAAGGTATCAGTTGGATAATGAACTGGGCTCCTCATTTCTTTCCACCACAGCCAACCTTCCTGACTGTATTTTTTTTTCCTGAGGTACAGTTAGTGACATGAGGATATTAATATTCTCATAGTCTTCCTTTTCAAAGGCATAGGATATATTTCATTCTTCAAAGAACCTTTTCTCCTAGAAAGGTTGATGGATATGGTTTCACTGCAACCTTTGTATGTTAAATATACCCTTACAAAGTCACAAGTCTACCCCCAAATTATATAGGCCTTGAAATGAGCATAGGAGAGCAGTGATTGGTATTGGTGACAGATTAAGTGAGAATTAGTGAAATTTCACTATACTTTCAGATGCTTAAAAAGCATCTTAAGCTTAGCCTGACCCAATTATATGTATCCACTTAGAATATATACATTATTCCCCATGACTTTTTTTAAAGCATCACTTTTGAGTCAGATAGCTATTTTATTTGGATTCTAGTCTTTTAATCCWACCTCTCTGTGGCACTGCAAGCTCAACATAAAAACACTCAGCATTTTATGAGTTGTTTGGACTGCCTAAGTAGAAAACTGTTTTCTTCCTCTTTATCACAATAACATCTTAAAAAAATTATGACCTCTCTGTATAGCCTAGCAAAAGAAATATTGGGGGTGTAAGGGGAAGGAACTCAATTGTTATTTCTAACTCATGCTCCTCCTGATACAATTGCGCCATTATGATAGGAACAGTGTTTTTTTATCTATATATGAGCATTATAGCTCAGAAATTAAACTTTTTCTACTGCTGGAATCTAAACTGATGTGATCTAGCTTGTCTAGGTAATACACATAGAAATAAAATACTTAGTATTGTACAACACTGTTATAGAGATAAAATGGTGCAATCCCTGATAAAGTAATAGAAAAGGAAAGGAAATGTTATTTCACTGTGAGAGTGTTTTGTGGATAACAAGTAACAAAGCAACATTTATTTTCTGTACCGATAATTAATGGATGGTGCAGACTTAAGTTCTGTATTTTTTACCCTTGTGTCATCTCTAACCATCCTTTTTCACTGTGCAATCAGTTCCTTCTTTGAAATTCTCTTTCTTTTTTTTTWAAAAAAAGTTTGGTTTTCAGTATATAGTTGACCTCTACTTTTCTTTGGAAACCTATACTGTGATTAGCTCAAACACTATTTTTAAGAAGCTTTAGTTGTTTTAAAGATGGTTACAGTGCATTATCACACATCTAACCTGCACCTCAGACAACCTACACTTATTAAAAACTTATAAGACCTGGAAAAGAGCCCTAGGATAAGCTGTATTCTCAGAGAAGCTATGAAAAAGCAGAGGCAGAGAGTGCTGAGTAGAAGGAGAAAATTTTGGAAAATCTGTAGCCATGGGGACTTGGGAGAAGAGAGCCCTCCAGGCTAACTAGCTCCTACTTGCATTGCTGATGAATCACCAGTATTTTTGTTCTTGTTGCTTGTTTTTAGGACATAATATGTGGGTGATTCATATGAAAATACTAYCTAATGGATTACTACTGACTGTAATGCTCTAGACTGATTTAAGGCTATCACTTTAAGAATACATTTAAAAACGTGATTTTGGAAGTATTATATACTGGATTCAGTAAACAGGCATGGGTGTGTATACTCTTCTGTTTCGTTTCAGTTGGATGAGTTTATTAGACTTGTGAGATAAATTTACATTTTCAGTTCTGAGGATGAATTCACTACTGCAGGAAAAATTCCAAGTGAGAAGCACTGGGAGTTTAGGTTTCAGGTAAACACAAATAAGACAATCAGAAAAAGCAAATCATAGCTATGCAGTTGAAATACACATGAAATCTGGGAGAGCTGGCTCCAGGAGTGCCAGGCAAACACTTGAGGGTGCCACGGGTACTCCCTCTTACACTGGGAACACTTTGCCRCTGCTGCGGAGGAGCTGTGTGATCCCGAGCTCAGAGGGTAAGACTGCACATTTTCGGGCAGCAGTGACAACCAATGACATTCCCATCTGAATTAATAAACAGCAACAACAACAACCCTTTGCTTCTATGTTGTTCTTCTAACTAAAGTATGGGAGGTGGCACCTTAAGTACAAAAACTGTTAAATTCATTGCATTGGACAAGTAAAGCACAATTATTGATACTTTAAGCTAACCTATTAGCTTAATTCCGCTAACCTAGCACAGCATTAAACATACGTATTTTTATTTCTAACATAAATCATTGACTACTTCTTATTGTTACTAGATGCTTGTTTCAAATATTAAGCACTAGCTGATTATAATATCTGCCTGGCTTTGTAATTTGAATTCTCAGCACATCACCTTTCCCCACTATTAGTCATCTTACATTTAATGCGCTATACCAGCCTTCTCCACTCATACTACGATTGGAATTTAATCCAAATTTTGATCTATTAATAGTATCAGACCTCTTTGTCATACAACTAAGCCAATGGAAAGACTGTAGAAATCTTTTCTTTCTGATGTYCTAAACCAATCTTACTGACACTTAACCTGGACAGCCTGTTTTGTAATCTGATTCTACTTTTTGCAAGTTTACACTGCTCAGTACTGGTGAAGGATGAACCTTGAATGCTCTCTAAACTTTTAGATGTCATCTAAGACTTACAGTTTTAATTCCTTGAGGTTTCTTTTTCACAGATCCATAGCTACTTTCCAGTAAGGCTARATCTGCAGCTTTCTAAAGTTTGAAGAAGGCTAGTATCTGCTAGGGTCAGAGCTATCAGGGACTGGCTCTGATACAATATGAGGAAATTCCTTTCATCCCTGGAACAATACACAGGGAATGCATTTACAAAGGCAACAGTGAAGTCAAGTTAATAGATAGTAAATTAATCACAATTAAAATAGGAATAAAACCATTATGGTGATCATGAGCCCTGTTTAACTCATATGTTAACACAAAYAACATACTATTTTTGATTGGAATTTAAATCTCAGTTCAACAGCATATCTTAAAATGTGACACTCAAGTTAACGTGGCAACTCATGGCCTCAAAGTTACACATGCAATGCTCAGTTAACAACACTGCTGAAAAGTTTGTTATGCTTGTGTTACAGTAACTTAAGAAACAATTGGAGTAAAAATACTAAAATAATAGTTAGCACTTTAGTTACTTTTGTGCCCCAGATTCACGGAATAAATAGATAGTACTTAAAAATCATTTCCCTAAATCTTATGTATGTATTTAAAAGGGAGTAATATGAATAGATCAAAAGACAAAAGTTCTTTGCAAACTCAGTAGGCCTTACAAATATTACAAATCTCTGACAGATGAAATGAGGCATAGGGAATTTAAGGCTAAAATTTTAAACATGAGATCTTGAAACTGAACACTTGTTTCTTTATTTAGATTTCAGTATCACTCTACGAATTAATATTTCCCAGAAGAAGATGTTCCTGAAAGCAATTGACCGGCCAGGACTCTGAAGAACTGATTTTTGTTTCCATTCCTCTCAGAGACACTCTGCTTAATGCTGCTATGCCACAGTTCCCACTGGTACTGCTTTACCATACAGTAGGGGGACAAGCCATCTAATGTGAAAAATGTATCTCTGTTCCAAGGTGACGAACACCACCGAGACACTATTCACAAATACCTACTTATTTTGATAGTGAATAACAGTCTATTACTTTTGGTGCCTCCATTTGGATTTTAGTAAATATTTTAGACACTCAAGTGAAAATATGTCCCTCAGCTGCTTGTCAGTTTTATATATTGACTGTRACAGAAGTACAATCCAACATCTTTATACCAGGGCATTTGCCTTAAAATCAGATTGCAGAAAAGCAGGAGTAATATCAACTCCTTAATTTAAAGTAATAAATTATTCAATTAATTACAATGCTAATTGAAAACTAATAATGGCTTAGATACTGTAGGTTAGTATTCATGCATTCTGAAGCAACARGATGGGAAGAAAATATACAATTTTATTCTCTCCTGAGTGTAGCTGTCATAATAGACAACAAAGGTATAGCTGTATTCACTCTATCCCCAGGCAGCTCTAACTGGTATGTAAAAGAAATCATGTATGGTAATAAATATCAAACAAATGCTACTATAAAAATGCTACCTATCTATTTATATTAAAATTYTTTGTTCTAGGAAGGAGGTAATGAAAAATCCCAGCAAAGACAGTTTACAAACCTACATGATGTTTGAAAATATTTGTCACGTAAGCTAAGACACATCTATCATTAGAAGTCAGCAGTGAAAAAGAAAACAGATTCCCAGAAGCCCCCCCCCCCAAAAAAAAAACATTCTTGAAACAGCAAGGTGTGTACTCAAGAAACACCAAGATCCATCAAATCAACTAATGACAATGTGTGTGCTATCCAGACCTGAAAGAGGGTTGTAGTTAGCCTCAGCACTGGAGCTCTGAACTTTTCCATCTAGATATATCCTGACAATACTCTCTTTCTTCATCCATGCTAAGGCCAAAGCTAAATCTTCCTTAGTTTYGGCTGCTCCCACTTTATCCTCATAGGAGGTAACATAATGCCAGCAGCAAAACAATTTGTCCAGCAAAACATGAAATTGTGCATGATGAAAAGCAAAAAATATCTGGCAGGGGGAGTACAAGGCTTATGTACCATTCAAGTACTGCTTAAATTGATGGGCTTGGCCTCCTACCCAGAGAGGAAGGAACAGGACACATTAGCAAAAGCATGAGAATGCAATCGCACTGTTTAGATGGAAAGAAAAAGAAATTGTTAAATGTATTTCTTCATTATTCATCCTAGTGTAGCATGGCTGAAATTAATTGTGGGGTTATCTTTGTGTATATAATCAAAGGTCTGGTTCAGTTTCCCTTGCTGAAAATTGCCCAGATCTATATACAGATCCATAAGCCTTTAGGCCACTGGCTCAGGTATGTTTAGACCCACATTCYCTCCCTTACAGTGCAAACTTTGCCTCTGATTCTTCTGCAGTGGGAAYCTTGAAGCTGCAGTTTTGAAGATGATGAATATGGCAACAACTTCCACAAGTTTACTCAGCATTTTGTGCAAATTCCTCAGAGTCTCACTGAAGGGTTGAGGCTCCTGGCTTACAGTTCACCTTGGTAAGATGTGGTCACAGACCTTGCAGAAGTTTCTAACTCAATTACTCTTTATTTAATATATGAAATGTAAAAAAGCCTATAGATGTTTGCTAATAAGAAATACCTCCAGTGCAGTAGCACTMACTCTTGCATTCCTTTCCTCTGAAGTCTGAATGGTTCACCTTTGATGAAATAGTCAGGACATCTTTTGCCCAGTAGGGCCAAAGCAAATCATCACCAGGGAAAACAGTCAAAGAGACACAGATCTGTCTTTGTGCTTTTGTAACCTTTCACTTTTCTTTGGCATAGACTCCTGATCCGCTTTGACAGGTTAATATGCATCTCTGTTAGACAAATTCTCCCTGCTCAGCTAATTGTTTTGTACAGAAGCCAACCTATTGCCCTGAATCAATCCTTTTCAGGGACTGAATACTTAAAACCAAAGATCCTTTCTTGTTTGTCCTGTACCTGTACTTCCTGGAGTGTTTATACTACACGGAATAAAAACAAGGAAAAAAGATAACAAAAGAAAGTGAAAAAAATCTGACATTCACATGGAAAGAGATAGTCCTCAGTATGTGTCAGAACCCATAATCTGACCATAAACAGATTATCTAAGTCATCACCCCTACCATGAGCCATGAATTTTTATTTCTCTATTCTTGTTTTTTGGCCTTGTGAATTCCAAAACAAGTATCTCCCAAACTTTTCCATGAGATCTCAGTCACRATAAACCTCTTAATGACCATTTACTGCCTCATATTGCATTTAATTGATCCTCTTCATCTTTCATATGTATTATATATTTTTCTGATTTCTACTGATATTGGTAAAAGTTACAAATTATTATTACCATTCTTGAATGCTGAACTGCTTTACAGTGCTTGAACACTGAATACTGGCTGCAGTGACCATGATTCCTGCTCAAGATGGGTTTTTTGATTCTGTTAGAAAATCATCAATAATATAATAAAGTGACTATGTTGTAGACATGGGAAACTAGATCTAAACATATTGAAAGTTGCTTAGCATTTGTATTAACATGGCAATGCACAAAACATGGCACTGTTATATTATCATAAGTAGTAAAGAAGATTAATGTGCTTTATCTSTTTATGTCATTGCACAGGAAATCAGATCCTAATACTGCTTTCTATGAGAGGCAAGAATATGTTCTCACTTATTAGTGTTTCTATTCTATTTCTTACACATTTACTAGATTGCTATCAGTATTAATACTGCAATGCTTTTTTTAAGGTATTCTTCCTTAGAAAAATGTGTTCATACARCCTACTGTCACAAAGAATGAAATGTACCTTCACCTCACTTTCGTCACCATACAACTCTTCTTTCCCTGTCAAACCAAGTTATTTCTTAGCTGTTCTCTTCTGAGCCCTCATTAATTCCTCATCTTAGTCTTCCTCTTAATTGCTGTCACACTTTTTTTATTCTTCACCCTCTGGCCTTTTCTAGTCTGTGCTCAACTCCAAATCTCTAATTTTTTYCCCCCTTAACCTGTTAGGGCCTTAGATCTTGCTGACTCCTCTTCTTCTGAAAACTCTCCTTCCTTGGCTTCTGCAACTCTGCTGTCTCCGTGTTCTCTAGAAAAACTCTAGTTACTTCATTAGCTTGTTTTCTTTAGCAACCTCCTCTTCCTTTCACAGTTTTTTGTGACAGTTCCAAGGATGTTTTGTCCTTARCCCCCATTTTCTTCTCTTTCTACAACATCTCTTGAGGTGATTTAATTCATAGACATACATGTAATGTGATAATTCACATGTCTACTTTTTAACTCCATATTAGCCTCTGCTATCCWCACTGTATTTCTGACATATGTCTGGTGTCTCCTCATGGATTCCTAGCCATGACAAAATTCAGTGTATCTAAATTAGAATTCTTTATATTTCTTCTTACTGTATCTTTTGATTACCATGGGCAGGGGTTAACCTTAGATGAATAACTTGGTTCTCACCTTTCATTTTTACTTATTTCATTTCCTTGTGAAATTTTGTTCTTCCTATCCATTCACATATCTGGATATATACCTTTGATGAGAGCTGTGTTAGCTTGAGTTTTTATTAATAAATCATCCTCTTTTCCAGCTTTCATAAGTGCCATCCTGTCCCTCCTGCATGCATTCAGATTGCTGGTGCAGAGATYAACCCCCTAATCAGTACCTTTAGTTATGTCACTCTCTCTGCATCCTCCTTTAACTCTTTATTCTCTACCATACTGAGCAAAAGCTACCTGTGATCTCTTTCAAGACCTTTCACAGACCAGTCTTTCTTTACATACGATTTGTCATTCACAAGCACGAAACATTGATTCCTACTCTTATTGACCACCGTGCTAGTCAGCCTCAATTACCCAACTACCTTATTGCTTTCTATCTTAGTGYCCTTTCTACTCAGAAAAGCTCCCTCTGTAAATAGCCCCCAAAATTATCTTTCTCTCTGTGGAAGTCTTTTAAGGAAGGGACTAGCTTTTTGTTCTGGGGTACCTACTGCAGCGTGATTTGCTTCATCACTAGTCCATAAGAATTGCATGGCACAAAATCACTGCATATGTCTGAATACAGRTGTAAGTTGGTAGAAATACCATAGTTAAGGTAGGAGGAGGAACAGAAGTTAATGAAATTGTTAAAAGAGTTTCAAACTCAGTGCATTTATTTACTTATATTTATACAATTGCTCTTTAGTGTTTAAAACTGCAGTAAGATCCCTTTCAAAGCACAACTTAAAACTGAAACTGCTGCAGAAAGGGTTCATTTATCATTAAATGCACAGGAACAAATTCTTACATTAAAGTATAAGCTATATTTAACAAATTAAAGTTCTTTTTCAAAGAGGCATTCATTCATAAATTGTGTGAGTGTGTGTGGGAAAACCAACAGAAACGTATCTCCCTCTTTCACCATCCATTCTCACCTAATCCTTCCAAAACCAAAAAGTGAGTACCAGTAACTACCCAAATGGAATCATTCCAATAGTACTGCCTTGGCAATTGCCTATCATTCGTATTAGTAAACCTATAGGAGACATTGTTAAAAATCTCTAGCTGCGTACTTAGAAAAATCAAAAGCACRTTGACATGAGCTGGTTCTTTGCCCTGAATGACAGCGACGAGATGCCTAAGATACTGTCTGACCAGACAACAGAACAAAAAACACACAGGCCTATAATTAGGAGTAAATCCTTTGGCTGAATGAAAGGCTATTACTGAGACTGAAAAYGGAGTCTGGAAATCCAGAGCTCTACATGTGCAGTGCTACACATTATATCYAAGAACATTAGGGAGTCTATTATATAGAGACAATCACACGCCCACACAATAAAAGCAGTGCGCTCATGTTGTCTTTCCTTTGTAAAGCTTTTTGGAAAAAAATGATAATAATAAAAACACATAGAGCAATTTTGAGTCAGGATTTCAAAGGCTGCAAAATCATTATCTGACACAAGGAGAACTATCATATGGAAAATGACTACCTTCAGGATTACCTTGAATGCTCAGAATGCTTTATAGAAAAATGGGGAACATTTTTTTCCTATTAGCAAGCTTTCAAAAAAAATGTTATATGTACAGTATCACCCTACTAGAAAGAGCAGCACTTAGCTCTCTGGTGTGCTCAGACACCTGCGTGATAAACAGTATCAGCCATCCACAGAAAGTCCTGTGAGTCTAGCTAGCTGTCAGAAACTTCTGACAATGGCTTCAGAATTTAGAAATGTCTTATTTTCATCATCGCTTCRAGAAAAGACGGAAATTTTACTTGGTAAGTTCAAAGAAATTTTAAACAATCTCCCAGCACTAAGAAACATCACGTGGCTGTGCTTCGTGCCGTCTCCGAGACCCTGGCACGTCGGGAGGCCTCTCTGTCCCCCCCCGTCCTTTGTTTGCCGTGGAACAATAGCCTGCCCATAGCCCGTTGCCTGTCCGGCAGCCACGGAGCCTCCCACGAGTGAGYCCACGAGTCCTCCTCGCCCTTCACAGTGTCTCAGTCAGAAGGAATGATCTGTTTTCTTCTCTGGCATTCGCTTTATTGTCTCAGTTAAGCATCAGGGAACTCAACAAAATGACTCTTTTGCCTCCACGTTTTAATTGAGGACTTGCCCCTTTCTAATTCAAGTTGTAGTTTCTCAGTAGCACAGGAAAATTGTTCTTATAAATATTTTGTAATTCATGGAAAGCTGCAGTGTCATTTCAGTACTGGTCCAAAGGTTTTGAAATTCTTTGAGACATTCTCTACAATTCATCTTGAAGCCATGAAGTCTGAACAAGTATCAGAAAGGAAAAGGAAAAAGAAGAAAAAAGAAAAGAAAAAAGCAACAGGCCTGTCATAGTCTTTTCATAAGGGAAAAATATCTATATAAGGCTATACTTTTTTTCTCTCCACCTTATAACCTTTGAAAAAATGTTCACAATCCAGCTTTCTCTTTTACCTCCAAGGCAGGAGCTGCAGAACAGGTAGTGTAAGAATGTCAACCTTTCTCTATGAAGACCACAAAATTGCATTTTGAGCAATAAGGCACAGATGAACTTACAAAACCTGACCACTTGTTATCTAAGCAGATGTTTCACTTATGCTGATAAGAAGTTATAAGGCACAGATGAACTTACAAAACCTGACCACTTGTTATCTAAGCAGATGTTTCACTTATGCTGATAAGAAGTTAAGAANAAAAAAAAAAAAAAAAAAAAAAAAAAAAAGAAAAAGATGAGGATAAAGGATAGAGTGAGATCAATGCTACAGTTCTTAAATCATAACTACTCCTTCACAAACTTCACAAACTGCAGTTGGTTTTAAATTAACTGAATTGAAGTAAGAATCTTTTCTCAAAGTGGTGAAATGCCAGGTTGCTGGCAGGTGCAACGGAGGGCCGGAGGCGCTGCAGCCCAGGTGCTATCCTTCCTGTAACACAGAGCCCCACCGCTTGGAGACACTCATGGGGCTCAGCCTTCAGCTGGTCTTAAGAAGCAAATTGTTTATGAGCTTTTCACTGAAAAAGTCAAGACCCTGTGTGGTGTTTATGGAACAATATTCAATATTTTAAATATTAAAATATGGAGGACTGTGTGTAGCTCTGCAGATCTGAGATCTCAGTGCTGTGCTGCATTTATGGAGCTAGATCTTCAGCTGGCATAAACTGACATAGACATTTTGTTTTCAGTGAAGAAAAGTCATTTTACATCAACTGGGAATTGAAACCACAGCTTGTAAAGGACTCTTGGATCTGAGATACATAATTAATAAATAATAGCATTCATTTTTGCAAATAGTTACTGTAGATAATTAATAACTGAAACATTTACTGCTTGTCTGGCAAATTGAAAAAATCTATTTCAGTTCTATTCCTAATATGAAGCTAGTTTCAAATAAAAAATATTTCTCCTTGAATAAGTCATTCACTTTTGCTACGGTTCTTTGAAAAAATATGTTAAAGTGCTCTCCTAAACAAGATCTAGGAGGGTAAATTAAATCATTAAATGCTGAATACTTGCTTTCAAATTTTTTTCCTCTCTCTTCTCATGTGTACCCCTCTCTGATTTTATGGTTGTTGACCCTTTCCATGAGACATGTCAGAAAGACATGTCTCATGTAAAAATAAATAGGAAGACCACCCGTTACTACTTTCTCATTCAGTTCATAGGGAAGTCCCAGTTGCAGACAAGTAAAGATAAAAATAGAGCACCAAAGCTAAACAGGTTTTCAGGCACCAGCAAAATGGGCTGACTGGTTTTGAATTCATGAACAAGATACAAATGTATTCATTTTTCAGTTCACAGCATTGAAAGAAAAACATGGGAAAGTCCTCGTGAGCTGACAATGTGCAAGGTACTGTGAAAAGTGCATTCTTGCTGAATGAATCAAATCATCAGCAAGGCTGAACATTTCTCACAATTAAATTCTAGATATGAACCAAATGGAGATGTACACATTTTTGCTTTATGACAGATGCTGCAGCTTCGTATCCATAGGACCTACAGATCAAATTGACTTCTTTTAGGACTACAAGCTGATTTAGACATTTATTTATTCTGCAGTTCCTGTGGTCCAGCAGAAGCTTTTATCTTATTTTACATTCACTGGATTATGTAGCATACGCTTTTCTTTTACTGAATGGTTAATAACTTTCTAAATTAGTTTGAAGGCCTAAGGCAAAGAATGGATGGTTGGTACATTTGACCAGTCATTAAAGTGTCTCTCCCCAGAAAGAAAATCCTGTTAGCCAAAATGATACTTCAGTTTTATATTAGGAGTCTATCCAATCCCTAACCCAAAGTTTTTGTCTAATAAATAGCCTTTTATTAATACTATTAATAGTATTAAAATTGGAGAGGGAAGTAGGGAATCCTCTTTTTACTTTTTTGCAAGCAGGAGACATATTTGGAAATCTAAGCTGCACTCTTAAGTACTGCTGTTGTGATATTTGTAGTAAAAGAAGAGGACAGTGTTATTTTCAGTTTACCAGTTTCAGTTTACTGCTGTAAACAACAATCACTGGAAAAAAGGATTCCAGCTTTTAGCATATCAGCTTAAAATCATTAATGCCTTTGACTTTTCTATCCAGGTTCACAGCAGCAGTCTTTTGTGGTGCAGCCCAGAGGAACAGGTCAGAGAAGTCCAATAGTAGGTGCAGGAGACACAGTATCCTCACCATTAACATTTCGGTTTAGATCATCTGGAGTCTGTCTTTTGTACTGAGTGCCCATTAGCATCAGGAATGCATCATATGAGCTCCYGGAGCACATCTTTCAGTTGAATTTCTTCAGAAAAAGGGGATAATGCACCCTGGATACAATGCTACAGTGGGAATCAAAGTGCAGTAAATGGGAACAATGGAGAAATTTGCTTCAAAGKTGCTCTTCTAAAATGAAAACACTAAGGTCAACACACACTCTGTTCCCCTTTAAAAACAGTTCAAATTAAGATATTTCAAATTGAGCAATACACTAGYTTCACATATTTTGAACTAAAAAAATCTGGTATTCTGAGGTACATACAGTGAAGTTTTAATGATTTTATTTYAACATTGAGGATTTTAGTTCTTTAATGGAAATAAGTATTCTCTTTTCTCCCCTCTTCTCACCACTATTCATCCTCCAATGCTCCAATGAAGAGCATTGAATTGGCCAAGTATTTAATTAAATAACAACAACAGAAAGGCAATGCCCTTTTTTCTATCAGTGCGACATATTATAAACAATACTATTTCAAATCTTTCTGATACAAAAAAAATAGATGAAGATATAGAAAATTATCATGAAACTATTTCCATGAATCACCCTGGAATTTGAAAGGAAAACAGTCTAATTCAGATCTTCTATTAATAGATTAAATCTCCACATTTAAGTAGCTCTGTGCCTACATGAGCCAAGGGTTCTGAACTGTGGTTCCACCTGGCCTTGGGCCACCTAGTGCTGCCTGGAGAGCTCTGTAGGGCTACATGATCATACAGCAACCAATCCAAATTTTGAGCCAGTAGAGAATTTGCAGCAATTCACATACATCATTTTCCCATTACTTACTACATGTGATCAATGATAAAACAGGTATTGATGAATATGGTCTAGCGAGATCAAACTAGTTAGTGTCATAAACCAAATGCCTAAACTCAAGCCGGTTTATGTGCTTGGTGCTTGCAGTTATCTAGTTCCTGGTCTAGTGGTTTAGGTTAGGTTTAGATAGGGATAAGGGCCCTAATTTTCACATGATCTCTGTGCTATCTTTTTATTGTCCGTTTCCTGTTTCAGAGTTGTTGCAGGAGACAGTGGTGTTTCCACTGTTCTGGTAAAATGAGAAGCCTGCAAAGAAATCCATAGCGTTGTGCAAGAGATTGTGTGAAATGGTTTGCATGGGAGCTCTGCCAGGGGGTGTCCAGCAATGGCCAATGTTAGTTGCTTCAGAAGAGAGAAGAGACTCCCCATAATCCACTTTCCTGGGCCTGTGGCAACTATCTGTGCTCTGTCTGGAATTCTTTGTGTATTGCCACCATTTAATCTTGTTAACAACTTTTGAAAGCAAGCATTGAGGAAACTTTCCTGATGCTAGTATTTTTCTTTAAAAAAAAAAGTGAAACCCTTTTGGTGCAGAGGAAGATGTTTTGTTTGAAATTCTTTGCAGCATTACTTGGGCAAGCTTGCCTCTCTCACATATTGTGTTTATCTCTTCACTTATATCTCTTTACCAGTTCTGTTTGCTACTCTTAGTTTACTTTCTCTTCTCTCCCACTGCTTGTTAAAGTCAGGGCCGTGCTGGTCTATATAGGCAATTTCACTGAAGTCCCTGCAGCTCTGCCAATTTGCACCTTCTCAGAGGCAGGTACATAACAACTCCCCCCCCCCAAATTCAGGACAAAGAGGTAGACCAAAGGGTGGCACAGCAATGGCAACACACAGGGGCATACTTAAAAGCCCTCCTTTCTCAAGGATGAGTGCAGATCTCATAAGCATGAATTWTATTCCTGAAGTGTTATCCTTCCTCATGTTATACCAAAGATGACTAAAATATCTTTGAACTTTTAAGGTCCATTAAAAGCTTTTCTACTCAGGCCGCCAAATTACTTTACATGTTTCACATTTTACATATTTGCTTTTGACAGGAAAAAAATAGGGATGTTTTTAGCAGAAATCCTGTATGCCATTTCTTCTGGAAAAGAAGGACAAGGATGCTGCTGCTTCCTCCATTATCTGAAAGTGAAAAGGCAACAGACTGCAATTCTTTCCCCTGACCCCACAAAACATCAGCTCTGCCCTGCAGGGTCAAGGTAGGGGCTAGGGGGCTATTCTTTACTTTGAAAAATAATCCAAGCAAAAGCTAGACCAACAGTCACATACCATCTTAACTATAGGTGTATGATATAAGGACAGACAGCTGTTTGGAAGCTTTTTTTGGCTTGAAACCATACTATCTGCACACCACTTGATGCTACTAGATGGATGATCTTTTGGCTGACTCTGAGCCTGAGTGGAGCTGTGCCATCTGAACACATGTGCCACCTAAATTACTTGGCCAGTATCGCTAGGGCTTCAGTGCCAAGTGACCGTAGGTTTAGACAGGCAGCATACATAATATTGTAAATGCTGGCTCCTCTGGAAAATATCCTGTCCTTTCTGACAACGCTGAAAAATTGGCTTTACTTCCTTTCCAATGTGTGATTGCACCTGTTGGTGCTTACAGAAATCCTCCCCTCGCCAAATCCTCCTTGCAATAAATGACCGTTCAAATGGTGTTAGGCAAGGCATGTCCTCATCTGCCTAGGAAATACAAAAAGAACTTATTTAGATATTTCAAAAGTAAGTAGATGTTTTCAAAACTGTAAGTCTCCAGGGACTCCTCAACACAATCACAAAGTGTCTTTTGGTATGTCTGACCTTGTTGTGACAAATCCAGTTAAATTAAACAGCTTTTTCACAATACTGCAGTGTGATATCAACACACTGTTTATGGAGCCACACCTATCACTCTGTCTACCTGTGTTTGTATCCATACTTTCTGATAAAATCTGGAAAACTATCCCATTATGCCTCATTTGTAGCTAAGCTGTTCAGAAGAGATGCAAAATTGCTAACAGTTCAGAAAATATTGGAATGCACAGAGCACTGATGGGAACAAATCCTGGCCAAATTGCTTATGCAGGCACAGTTCCGGGAGTTTTTTGCTCTACAAAATAATTAGTTTATTAAGTCACTTACTGGAATGCAACCAAAATACCAGTCCCTGGCTTTTAGTGAGGATTGAACAAAGCTAACTATTGTGGTTACTGCCACTTTCTCACCTACAGTATATCTGGCACAGCCTTACCTATGTGCAGATTTACAGGAAGAAATTTGTATGCTTGTGTGTGTGTGTGTGTGTGTGTGTGTTATGGAAACAGTTAAATGCTATATTACTGTCTGAAGGATTGCCTAATCTTACAAAATAGAAAAATGCTGCCCTACTAGAAACCCTTCCCATTTCCTCCCCATCAAGTCATAGATGCATCCAACCTTGTGTGATTTACAAGCTTAGTCAAAAGTTGCAGAGAACATGGAACGTTTTAGTCAGTTTTTCTTGGGTAGGAAATAAAAATCACCAATTATGACAGTTATTAATGACTAACAAGCTGCCTTTCTGAGAGACTTATTCAGAAGGAAAACAACTCTGTATTGAAAATGGTATAAAACCAATCTCTGAAGAAAACAGTTTTTTTCTTTTTCCTAGGAAGCTTGTTAGAGAAGAAGCAAACAGTAAAGCTCTATGACTTTAAATCTATGATACTATTAAAAAAATGAAATAGCTAAAGAGAAATCCCTCTCAGTTTTCACCAATGACAAAATTGTTTAAAATGACTACAAAAAGAGAACATTGCTGTGCATGAAACTCCTACAGTCACTAAGAGCTGAGGACCTACTGAACTATGCCGCTGGCACTCGCCTTGTTAGTCACACGGTGATCAATTTTGAGTGGCAGGGATCAACAAGAATTAGTGTGAATTCACCACTCTTCTTCTCGCCTCTTACYGAGGCGAGCTATAATTACAATGAAATGAACTCCTACTTCACAGTATTGTATCATCTTTCTCAATGCTGCTTGTCACACACACAAAATAGACAAAAAGACAAAAAATGAGAGTCAGCTTACATGTTATTAACTGAAAAACTACTGGGTGAGCTAAGGTGAACTCCACTTTAATACAAAGCAGCATATATTGCCCTAATTAAAGAGCAAGGCACTTAAGGAAGCAAAGGAGGCTTTTTAATTAACTTGGATGATGCAAAATAGCTGTTTCCTGCAGAAAACCCAAAAGCATCATTAATTTTTAGAAAGAAATATTCTTTTTTTCTTTTAGAAAATGCCAACTTAACTACAGAAAAAAAAAAAACAATTTTGATTTTGCCTGGGAGGATTTTAAACTATGTTTGTTGATTTTACCTCCACAGACATAAAGGCAGGTCATCAGGTATTCCACTATTCACCTGAAATTCCCAGGAACTTTGTTTTCTATTTATTGGTAGAATCTAAACATTAATTCAATTACAGGTAATTTCTTCAAAGTACAACCATACAGTTTCAAGCAGTTCTACTGCATTCTGCTAGGCTCTTCTATACAGTTCATCATCACAGTCTTTGAGTTCCTTTTAGCAATTCAGGGAGCAATGTGACTAATGTTTTGTATGTATTTGTTTTTCCAGGATATCCCCACAGGGAACTGGGTGCAGTGTCTTGTTCTAGTAGGGTTTTTGTTTTACTGTTTACATTAACACAAATTTATATATGTCAAAGAAAGCAAGGTCAAAAAAATGTCCCTCTGGAGGAATGGTAAGTAGTTTGGTATCTGCTTATTTCTGCTGGAATGATCAGCAGCAAAGAAAGATTTTTAAAAGAGATGAATAGAAAAATTTATTTATTTATTTATATACACACACAAACACACTCATGCACATTCACACACACACATATATATACATATATATACGAAAAAATCAATGTCTCTGAAGCAGTCACAGTAAAATCATTTCCCAAGAGGAGGGTACTTCAAAGATCTTCAGCTCATCACTTCAGTACTGTAAATTTCTATTATGCTCTACAAAAAGGAACATTAATATACAAGTAAAGAACCTGCCTTGTTTCTGCCTGTCCATTTTGCTCTGAACTAAATAATAATCCCAACACAAACACACCAACCACATAGAAAGAGATAAGGTAACATAGAAGGACAGATTCTGCAGCACTAAAATTGTTTAGGAACTAAAACACACTCAAAGTCAGCTGGATTACTGCTCTTAAATCTCTTCGACACTTTTAAGAATCTTCTCCTGCATTTTTGCCTTTATTCTCTCAGAGTCACCCCAACAATTCACTGCAATGGAATAATTTGTGATTCACAGTGGAGTACATGAGAGGAGTATCATGCCCTTCATCTCTACATGACAGAAGAACGCTCTTTTTTCCAAGGGGGAGGTTGTGATTTAAATGCTCAGAATCAGAAATGGGAGTGTGGAATCTCTGAGGCTTTGAACAAGCTTCTTAATCTTGCAATTCCAGCTTCTCCATCTGTAGAAAACTGAGGGTAATACTTTCTCGTACTGTAACAAGCAGACAATCGTGACAGTGCCTGCTGCCTCCTACCAATGGACAGGTGTCTACCGTCTGTCTGGGCCAAGAGGGGGGAAAAAAAAAAAGAGGTTTCTTACCAACACTTTTGCTCATACTGCTTACAACAATGGTCATTCTGTAATTCTAATATGCAACGTATTCTGCGTGCATGCTGAATACAAATGCTGCTATGGGAGGCGTAAAAACTCTGCATTAATTGATATTTGATCTTACTATTACATTCAAGTTCTAGCAGCGAGACAAAATCCTTTTAAAAATTTTGGGAGACACACATCTTCTCATGCCTGTCTCTTACAGATTACTTACATTCTTACTAAATCATACCTAGACCGCACTAGTGAGAACTGAACTTACTGTCCTCTAACTCCAAGAAGATTTTCGTGTTCCTTGAGACACTGAAGTCATGTAATTGGTCTCATAGTTTATATTCCACACAACCTTCGGCAAAAAGCTACCTTCCATGTTAAGCCCTGTCAGGTATGTTCTCTTGGCTGGTGACCTGTTTGCACTGCAGTTTTACGGCTGCCTTGCACTGTCTGACTGACGCATGCTTGAGACACATTTCTACTTAGAACCAGAGAGTGTAACTAAGATGTAAAGCTTTRCACAAGTGGCAGAAAGAGACCCACTAATCCAGCCAAGGAGCTGGGTATTTGGATCAGCTCTTCCTCACTGCCTCTTTCTTTCCTTTCCAAAGTGCCAACCACAGACCATTCTCTCTGACAAGGAAAAGATTTTCCTGCAAATTCTTTCTAACAACATAATGGGAGCAGGAAACTTCCCAGAGCCAGAAGAAACTGTAAGGTAAATACAGTAGCCTTTTAGCATAATGGAAGTAGAGCATTACTGAATTAAACTCTACAGCAAAGGTGACTGGTATCTGCTGCGTGCCAGCGCTGAAATCCTCACCGTCATGAAACACGTTCATTGATTTCTGTATTAAGTATCAAAGTGAAYATCACAGGCTAGTGTCTTATTTGTCTCAACATTCAGTTTAACATTTATATTCAAAGATTTTTCTGTATTTAAGTTGCCAACAAATTCCCACTAAGGGAATCAAGGACCTTGCAAAGTTAACTCTAATTTGTTCTCAGAGTGTGTGGGACAAAGTCATAAAGTAAAAATACCACTATCATGAAGCACTTCATTATTTTTCAGTGACTGAAACACTTGACAAATAACTCCTTTTTAGTACTGGATGCATGAAGGCTGCCTAAATCACCATCTCTATCAATTCTCCCTCAGATCTTGAAAGCTGAAACTTTTTCTCTCGATTATTCACAAACTTTTGAGGGCTCAAGATGACAGAATGGAAGATGTTTTGAAAATTCAGATGTTTTAAAACTCTTGTACTCCTGAGCTCAGAATTTTAAAAAAAGGGGGAAAAAAAGCTCCTGTTAGGTTCTAACTAAATAGTGAAGTGGGAGCAGAAATAAGAGCAGGAAATCATCCTATCAGCAGAAGCTGCCACCTTTCTTTGGAAACTCTTCTAGTGAATCCTATAATTCAATAAATTTCACTACATCAGTGAATCATCATTCCACTATTTATTAGATTCTTTTGTAGTCATAAAATCCTATCAAGGGTCTCCTTTCATTTTAGATCTATCAGTCAGGCTTCATTCCTAGTCCCCACAGAACAATTCTATGATAATAATGCCGAGAAGTCTACATTAAGCTGGATATAAAGAAAATGGAGAAATCCTTGAAATCAAGTAGAGTTCATCTTTGTTAAACTGCAATAACCTACTGTACATCTCAGCTGAATACTGTTTGTAATATCTTCCCTTGAGTACTGCAGTACTGTTGGATACTAGTACTTGAGCAAATTGAACAGAAAATAATGTAATTTTTCTTTCAGCTATGCCTTCTACCAGTATAAGGCCATGTCTTTAGTTAGAGGCAATTATTTGCAATGAAGTGCAAGTACTCATGAGTTTCCTGGCTTGCTGATATTTATCTGATGACACAATTAAGATTTCCACGTAACTGTTTATTAACTACTATGATTTCTCGGACACAGCACAGAAAATTTAATTACTTCTTCTTTTTTTCAGTTTAGCTTTTTAAGAAGAAATAAATGTAATTCAAGGAATCTTTGCTGCACTGTCTGATCCAGTATTTAGCTAGAGGATGTAGCATAGAGATTGCTTACGGCATAAGCAAAGGTGRAAAGGCAAACTAGTGTTAGCTCAAGAAACAGGACAGTGCCTTGACAAAGACTTTCTGTGTGCCCTAGGACAGACAGTTAAGAACAAACTTTTAAAGATATTTAAGCACCTATATATACAGCAAGTTGTGTTTCCCAAAGCACCTAACTGTCCAGTTCCTAGGGAAAACCCACAAGGCAGATAGACACTTGAATACACGAGGCCACAGTGGCTTAGTTCTACATCTGTAAGACAGGGATAGCAGCACCCTCTTACCTCCTGAAGATTTACGCTCGTAAACATAAATTCCTTAAGGACAGTGTGGAGCTCTGACACATGAACACTATGGCCTCTCTAACTACGAAAAATACTCTTAACTTATACTGTGGCAAGCTAGGAGAAACAAAGCAATATCTCCATTAGAGTAAAACCAGTGAAGCCAAAAGAAGCAGTGGGGTCACAGGGCCATACGGCGAGGTAGCTAACATATCTGGCAAAACTCCTGTGAGGCAGCAACACTTTCTGCTACAGTTACTACAACAGTGCACTATTTCAATGAAAAGGATTCACAGAACGAGTAGCAAACTTCACTATAAAATGRTGTCCATAAGCAGGCAGCTGTCTTCAGTGTTGGCTGTTTTGCTTTATACAAGAGTGTAGAAGAGGGCACCTAATTGCTTCTACACTAACATAAAAAAGCCATTTCCTGCTCTTCTAAGATATTATGAAAGGAGAGAAATGGTGGTCTCCCTCAGAAAACTGGACTATGAAAAAAACCTGTTTTGTCTGGGGTTGAAGGCATGCCTAAACACAACCCATGCCCTCTTAAGAAAAATTATTCCAGACTTCTTACTTAACAGAGTGGAACAGTTGTTTGAAAGTATCTCTTCACCGGCCCCATCCTCAAAAATGCTGTTTATTGTGTCAAGCCACTTTTCCCTGGATATGGATGTGCTACTTCTCACTGTGACAGCACTGTCTGTCCCCAGAGTCAGTGCTCTGTTCTGCTGCTTTCTGGAAAGGGGAAKCTGGGCCATGGCCAACCTTTTCACCACTCTTCCAGTTGATCTTGCTGCCCGTAACTGGTCTTTCATGTCTAGCCTTGTGTGTGCTGCTGTGATGAGTAATAACCAGTAAAGGAAATATTGATAAAGCAAATAAAATGTGCACACATGCAAAGACAGTAATTTTTTGGAAGGTTTTCTCAACTTTGTGTGTTGTGGTTTTCAGTAGTTTTTTGAAAGGAAAAATTTCAAGTTCTACCTTGTTTAGCAAAATACAAATGGAACTGGATGGATTCATAATTAAAAGCAATTTTACCAAAAAAACCTGCAGAAAACATTGTCGAACTCTGGCTCTATGGCTCAACTGGTAAAATTAGACCCTTCTAAGGTATCTTTTCGGTTCTTCATGGGCCCTGTAGAAGACGCTGCTGCCTATTGTTGTCCCTGCTTTGGTATGTGCTAAATATTGATCAAAAACTTTTTCCTGTAGATTGATGTACAAGCATGTAAGAAAATGCCATCCTACATTAGTCTTCTGTAGGTTCCTATGGGAATTCAAACACAAAGCAAAGAGGTGAACCTTGAATAACTGTGTGACTGATAAATAGTGTAAATAGAATGAGATGACTTCAATGTATTCAGGAATCACAGGATCACTATTACTGAAGGAAGCTTACTTGATAACCCAAGAATTTTTTCAAGAACATTTCWTTCTTGTGAAATTATTAATTGCATGTGATTGCTAATGCCTGCTGCTAGAACAACCATATTTTCAGGGAAAAAATCCACCTACTTTGCATTCATGAATCTGCATCTGTCACTCATTCAAGCTGAGCCCTGTCACAATTATCAGTCTACCTGCTTTGCAGCATCCACATAATCAGACTTCCTCAGTATACTGAGAGTCTTGTGCTGAAAGATTCTCTTTGTATAATGCAATGTGGTGTACGTATTTCAAATAAGCTATTTAAACAACTAAATTATTCATAACTATGTCCATCATGTTTACATTACATATATACATCAGTGGCTCAAAGAACAGCAGTTCTTTGCATAGAAGAAAGTACAGCTTCTGCATAAGCTACAGTGTGACTGTGAGAAAACAGACATGGGTATATCTTGTACAAATTTTGCCAATAATAAACCTAGATCTACAAAAGACCATATGCAAAGGAAATAGAAAAGAAAAACATGTCAGGATGCACCTACATTAGCACTTCTCTTTGGATGAGAAATACACCTTTGAAGCAGAACTTCCAACCACCTTAACCTACCGTGCTTTGGTTCACATTGTGGCATGGTCTGGACCATGAACCAGATTCTCTTCTGATGAAACCCAACTGAAAGATGTGCTCGAAGAGCTCACTTAATGCTCTGTGCCGCTAGTGGGAGGACTGTGAGCTAGGAATAAGTCAAGCAGGGCATGCCAACACTAGAGAAAAACAGATTCATCAGCCCTCATTCAGCTCACACCAGTGTGGATCAGTTACACATCTGTGTCAATTACACATCTGAACTGTGTAGGAAACACCTGACAACATCAGTTTCCATATGTTTTGGATATAAACTGAGATGGCCAAATATTTTCACTAAACAAAAGTATCCAAGTAGCTCAGGAGAAAGCTTCTATCTTTGAAGTTTCAAGTTTTTCTTTATTTACCAAATGAGACCAGGATTAATCTGGTGCTAGAAGAATTGTTGCAACCTAAAAATGGCTCTTTGTGAACTTTGAAGAGATCCAGACCTCAAATTGGCATGTATTATAGTCTGTTGATTGAACTAGTTTTGTTTACATGCAAAAATGTGATTATAGAATCTGCAAATTCCAATTAACTGAGACTGTGATTCACTTAAGGATGTTTGGATGTGAGCTCAAAGTGTGGATCCACACTTTTGTCTTGGAATCTCCTTTGTGCTATCAAATATTTTCCAGTCCCATGAGAAATCAGGAATAAAATCTTGACCCTACTCAACTCAATGAGAGTTTTGCCATTGACAACACTGGACAGGGGATTCATAAGTAAAATGTGTTTCAGTACATCCTTTTAGACCGTTCAGGTATTTTAGAAAGCTTTCATTAGACTTGAGTTGAACTATAAGTGAAAACACAACACACAGTCACAGAATCACAGAACAGCTGAGATCTGGAAAACATCCAGTCCAATCCTGCTGCTTAAGCAGGGTCACCTACAGCACATTCCTCAGGACCAATCTAAGAACATACCAAACATTGGTTTTAGAAAATCCTTCTAAATAATAAACTAGCTAGTCACTTAAAAATTATGATCTAAAGTTCTAAGTGTCCTCTGCTTCATGAACATTTGAACACCTACTACACTGAAGAATCTAAACGGACATATTCCCTTACAGAGGTCTTTGCAATTCAAGAAAGGATATCAGTTCCACAACTGACAAGAAAGTCTGCAAACTTCTGGTCAACTACTAATAGCAAAATACATTTAAAGTTCGTGCTGTCTCCTACCAATATATAGCTGAACTCTGAAAGAGTCTCTTGGGCTATGAACTCTCATTATCATGTGTTAGCAGAGTCCCACAAAGAACTTATTCTTTTGCATCGAGATAACATGAAACAATGTAAGTCAAGTTTCTAAATCCAATATYGTTGATGGATTGATCTCCAAACATTAATAACTATAAATAATAATGGAATAAAAAACAATTTAATTTATAAAGGGCTGTTAATAATCCAGTAAAAAAGCAAACATATTTTCTATATGATGCATAACAAATGTATATGTCAGGAAGACTTACTCTTGAGATGCCTTAAATCTTTTGCCTTCCATTTTAGTGGAGTCACATAAAAGCTCAGGGTAAGGAAATGATCATTACTTCAAATGGAGCAATAGGAAGTAATTATGAAAAGTAACACTCGGGCTGCAAACAGGGATATCTTTAAATAAGACTGGGTTTTCTTTTTTTGTGCTGCACTTTGCAATAAATTTTATTGTAAATTACTGAAGTCTRTGGCATAGGAGTTTTGGACCTAGATGGTTCAAAGAACCATCCTATCACTGTTAGGTCATTGGTTCAACTCTAGCAGAATTGTTTCCATCTGATTTTTGCTAAATAGGTTTTGTGAAATGAACTGCTACCCCAGTTTATTTTCCAGAGGACAAGCATTCATATCATAAGCACCAACTTTAGCACTCATCGGAGAGACCAAAAAATAATGAGCTTTGAGACTTAGCTAATTCTCTCATCCTAGAGATGGCCCTCCAGGTCAAAGCACAGACTTATTGACAGAGTTTTTGGGTAGTCTACAATTTTGTGTATGACCTGTGCTTTCCATGGCTATCATCTAACAACATTCACAAGAACTGCAACTAGATTTTTAGGGAAAAACAAATTTTAAGAAACAATACAACATTACCTTTAAGCTAGACATTCAAAAAGGGACTAGGATTCACTTAAAATGTATTTTTAAAGTAACACAAGTTCCAATGATGAGTCAATATTTCTCTACTGTAAAATACAATTAAAACTCACTATTAAATAACGTACATCCGATCCAAATTTTATTCCTTGTAGACTCTGCAATTTATTATAAAACTGCTTTTAAGGTGCASAGGACATTTCCACTAGTTCCACTTTCCTAAATCTTTATGAAAAACAAAGCATAACTATCTCTATACAGTTTACTAGGATCTGTTCACAATGAGCAACTCAGATTAGCTCGTGATTTGATTTCTTCCTTTCATTTTTCCCTGCATTAAAAGCTCAGAATCCATCAATACATCACCTACAATAGATCATTTCATAACAACGTCTGAAAATTGTTTTGCTGTAAGTCGAAGACTAATGTAAATACCATGGGTACAAAAAGCATATATTTAAAATAGACTCAAAAGACAGCTCTATTAAATTTATTAATCCAAATGAATATTCCCTGATATTTTTTTYTCTAGAATAACACTTAATTTAGTAATTTGCTTTAATGATAGAGTAGTAAAAAGGTTAGGTACTACCACCCTCTTCTTTCCAATGAGAAAACTGCCTAATGAAAAGGATATTCATTATGCCAGTTAACTAGCTTTCTTCTTCCTTTATAATAATTACAATTTCTGTCTTAAACATATGTGTTACTTTATTTTGCAATAACTGGTTCACTTCTGTCTCCTGTACATTTAGAAGCCTCTTGAAAGCCACTCTTATTGCTCTGGCATAATTTTATTCACTTTAATACACTATAACCCATAAGAATTATGTATTTGTTTTTCCTTCCTTTACTTTTAGCAGAAGAATGGTTTGATTTCTTATTCTTTAGCCATAAAAAGAAATAGTCTTTGTTTTTAGGGATCAAAGACCAAAGATCAAAGTCTACGCTTTTGTATAAAAAGATATATTTGATCAAATTCAGTTATTTTATTTTTCACTTAACCTTTCATATATTAATAGTGATAGCAATATTAATCTTCACATACAGTCACATGACACTGAATTTCTGTCTAAGTATCTCCGAATACACTTTTTCAARAGTATTTTTGGGGAGAAAAACTTTCAGTAAATTACTATATATGCATGCTTCTGCATTTTTTGTTCATAGTTGGTTGGGGGTTGTAGAATTTATTTTTAGCTGTCATTTCCGTTTATCTCACATCTTTACCCGTTTTCCTGAAAAAAGTTTAGAAAACTATTTCTCCATCCACAGAAATATGTAAACTGCTAGCAATTCATAAAATTAGTACAATTACATTACCAAATAATGAGTCCTTTCCTGGGCCATAAAAATGTCAAGAAAACTTACATGTAAAAGAGAACAAAGTGGTCTGGCAAGGATTTTCTTTCTTTTTCTTTCTTTCTTCTTTCATCTTTTTCTCTTTCTTTCTCTTTCTCTTTTTTCTTTTTCTTTTTCTTTTTCTTTTTCTTTTTCTTTTTCTTTTTCTTTTTCTTTTTCTTTTTCTTTTTCTTTTTCTTTTTCTTTTTCTTTCTCTTCCTCTTCCTCTTCCTCTTCCTCTTCCTCTTCCTCTTCCTCTTCCTCTTTCTTCCTCTTCCTCTTTCTCTCTTTCTTTCTTCTTCTCTTTCTTTCTTTCTTTTTTCTCTTTTTCTTTTTTCTTTTTTCCCCTTTCCTTTTCCTTTTCCTTTTCCTTTTCCTTTTCCTTTCTCTTTTTTGTGGAAATGCCAATAATCAACAATCATTTAACACAGAAGTACATTTAAACCAACTCTTCATGCTAATAGGAGTGTATAACTACTCTTTACCCTTTGAAAGTGGGGGATCTAAATGCCATCAATAATGTACCTTAGACTTACTCTTCCTTCTCCAGCTAAATGTCAGCCTCATCATAAAGTTGTCCAGTTGTCCAGATTTCAAAATAATAGGCCAATTTTGGACTTGGGTATAAGAGGGAACAAGAAGAGTTGCTCCTTTTTACTCCATATTAAGATTTGCTCCAACTGGCTCACAGTTTTAATATTTTAATACATATTAAAAGCTCTAATAAGTAAAATCTTTTCCTGTCAGCTTCTTGAAATATCACCATGGCATCCCATGCTAGCTTTCAGCAATGTGTTTACTACATAAGCCTCTGTTATTTTACATATTTTCTCCATTATGTTACGTGGTCCRGGTTTGTAGATCATCTAAATCAATTCTTTTAACACTTATCCTCTGCTTATGCTATTTAAAGAGACTCTTTAAAGACTGAGCCTTCTCATCAGTTGTACCATTCTCTGTAGATATTCAGAATCRTATCAATTGGCTTTAATGGAAAAAAATATCTTAGTGCAGACAAGAAGGAGATCATTGAGTCCTCAGTGCCTGGAGAGACTTACTGACTACTCAACAGACCAGGAGGCCTGAATAAAGCCAGACACCCAGGAGCTCGAGCTGCTTTTTAAGGGCAAATCTTTAGGAGATACTAGAATAAAGCCTAGTGTTATTGTAACAAACAGAAATGGATCTTCCTGGTATTACTTCTGTATTTCCAAAGGATTTGTCCTTTAACCTTCGAAAACTTTCTGTGAGTTTATTCAGGGCTTCCAAACGTATGACTAAATGGGAATCTAGTAACAGTTAGGTTTATCTAAAGGCTCTAGCACCAAAGGCAGTTGATTAGTTTTGATTTAAATAACAAATTAGATTCTAATTATCATATATTTCTTTAAAAAGTTTGAAAACAAGATTTGAGTGTAACCTAATAGTTCAAAAATCAGGGCATAAGTGAAATGCCTGACACTCATTAATAAAAAGCCATCATCAAATTAGACAATATTCTTTTAGGCTATAGAGTGGCATAATGCTAGCTTCCTAATTAAAAATAAATTAACTGCTGAAGACTGTACAAAGTTATATCCAGAATAACAAAGCCTTTTTCAGCTAGCGAGAACTTTTTTTCTGTTATCTCTAGAAGCTCCTTAAAGAACTGGTACATGATGAGTAGACAATTATCACTAAATCTTGAGAAACACACTTGCATAATTTCCCCTGGACCCCTGACACTTCTTGTTGATTGAAGTTAATTACTTACATGACCTCCTGCAAGCCAAAACYCGATTTTACTTTTACAAAGGGCACACAGTGAATCTATTATTTTCCAGACCACAGAAAGTGGGAAACTGATTAAATTTATAGAAGTAAAAAACRGTGGATCCCCCAAAAGCTTTGTAAAAGGGTTTCTTGCATGTAAATAATAAAAGTATTATGGAGAACAAGTTCTTATCTGTGCAATTTCCTTTCATTTATGCTTTGAGGAACAATAAACCTTTTTTTTTAAAAAAAAAGTAGAACTGAGTTGGAAGAGTGATGAGCAGACCCAGACCTGGCTCCCTTCTCATCAATGGTTACGTGGCAGCACAGCTCCCAGGGGACACTGCTGGGAGACTCCTCCCTGGCCAGCCACTGTCAGTGGCATTTCCCCCAGCTCATTCAGGGTAGCAATTGCAAGAGCCACATTTTTCAAGGGAACTCAAGCAAGTTTACAGTGACTTACTCCATCAGAAAGTCAAGCCGGGCCTCTCTCAGGTATAGGGGGGGTGGTGGTCTGTGAGTTATTCTACAAACTGTGGCACTGTCCAGAATACCTGTGACACTGCAGGCAGTGACTGCAGTTAACCTGCTCCTCCTTCCTTCTAGCAAGATTTACAAAGGGCTTCTTTAACACACCCTAACGGCTGTCCCCTGTATAGATGTACCAGGCTGGCAGCCTGAGAAAGAGCGATGCTTCATTAGTACTCCAAGACAGATCATCGGACAAAGGAAAAATAGCCCAAGGATGCTCTTGGCTAGCTTCTGATTGACTCAGATTGCACTAAGGTCAAACACTGAGTCTTAGCTATTAGCATTTGGAGTTTCATTAATCTTCTTACTGTAGAAGGTGTCTCCCCTGGAACACAGTAACGTTGGCTAACATTAGCAGTTTACTACTCTTTTATCGCAGTTTAAAGTATTTTGGCTCTGACTGTCATTCTTTATTGTTGATTTGCTCCTGAATGATGCTACATTAAARGCAAAAATTTATCACTCCACACTTTTACCTCTCCAAAGAAGAAATGAACCCATACTGAGATTTTTTAGTTTCCCTAAATAATTTCATTCTTTCTGTATATTCTTTTATACTCAGATGCTTTTGAAATTGCTGCACATTCTCTTTTGACTTACTGATAAACTAATAGCTGTGACATTCCAAATTGCTAAGTTCTATATGCAGCATTTCTGCTGCATGTGTGCACACATGAAAATGCACCTATGCAGCTAAAAATACAGTGGTGCAGTGCTAAGCTTGCACAGTTAAAATAACTCAAGCTCTGAAATTCAGAAGTAAGATCCAATATCGTTAGCTCAGTCATCTTGCTCAGTCTGTGTATTTTACAATGTAGATCACAGATTCAATTATGATCACTAAATTACATTTTGAAAGAAAGATGGTTATAGATAACACTTTCTATTGATAGCATCAGTTATTAACTTTGGGGATAGATAATATCTATCTATCCAGATAAATAAAGATATCTACTTCCCTCCTCTTTGAGTTTCTCCTCTCCTTCCCACTCCAATTATTCACTAAACAGCTTCCATGGTTCATTTATTGGTCTTTTAATTTAATTTTCTACATTAAAATGAAGAAAGGAGAACATTTGTGAACCACAATCCCAAACTTTCTGAGTGTCTTCRGAAACCAAACAGGGTTACTCTGACTCAAAATGAACCCATAATACCCTACCATTACATAAGAAAGGATCTACCAAAATGCAGAAGCATGTCAACCTTGGGGCATTTCCCAATTGTTTTACGTTGTCCGAATACTGCAAAGCAGTGAAAAGTGATAACTCTTTAAAAGTGATCTCCTAAAATATTTTTGTATATGGTTTGTCAGTTAAATCTTTTTCAAGTAAATCCCATATGAGACATATTCTGCACAGTCTAAGTCTTAAAAGAAAAAAAAAGAGGAAAAAATTAAGCTGAATCTAAACTAACCTAGATAACTGAAAGAACATATTACTGTTATATGTTACGTCACGCTTCCCCCCAGTACCTCTCTTCTGTTCATCAATCCCTTTCACCATGTCACTTGCAAAGGTTTGGCTCTGAGGCAAGGATTAGAGCCTTTTTGTGGCACTGATGTAGAGGCAGCAGGTAAAATAGTACAGGTTCTAATGCAGCAAGTATAGAATTGTGTATTGGAGGGATGACTCTGCCATACCACGGCTTGCACAGTGAAAGAGTCCTGATACTATTTAGCAAGTCTCTAAACCAGTCTATCCCTCTGTAAATCCCATGCAAATCCAATTATGTGCAAGGAAAGTGAAGTTCCACCAGTGAGACAAATCTTTGTACCTATGTAAATGTTGGCCCTACTAGATTAGAAGCTTTTTAACAATAATTTATCACTCTCTCTCTTGTGTTTTTAATCAGTTATTTTTGACTGATAAGTGCTTTATAATCTTTTTTTAATGAAAGCAGACAGTCTGATGCTACTTGTGATACGAGATCTCTATTTAAATTATGCACATTCATTGAACAACAAATTAGCCCAATAGAACCTAATGTTTCCTTTATCRTGCTGTTTTATCTGAATTAGGAAAAGAATTATCACCGTACTATGTGAATGAGAATGCATTCAGCTACTTCTTTTAAGTGAGACTAATTAGGAGTTGCTGTGAGCAAATGTAAACCTGCCAACAACTTCAAAGAGTTAAAAAGCTTCTTATGAGACCTTGAAGAAATTTAACCCTGGGAAAAGTTGATGCAGGCAATGGTTACTGTATAATTGTGGCTGCTGTGCTGTTTCCCCTGCCACCTTACCCTCCACTTCTGGAGTTTTTCGAATGGGATGGAGCAACTAGGATAGGCAGAAAACTGAAAGAACAAGAACAGGGAGCATCAACAGTTAGAATCATAYGGCACAAACTATACAAAACCAGACAGCATTCTCCAAATAACAAGAAAAAATTGCTAGGTGCAGACAGACACTGCTCTGCAATTTGGGAGATGTAACAATTTCTAATCTTACAACTTTTCTCCTTGTGGTGTAAGTCARACTTCAGAAAAATCATATTTAACTACTTAGTTCTCAAGACAAATTTTATTTCCTTAATTGGTAAATATAAAGTGTAATGTTCTGAGATGTTAACTCACCAAGGGATTAAGAGACCTTTATTTCAACATTAGCTGAAATACTACCTCGGGATATTACTAAATTCATTCTCTACTAATGGTGATTCTCAGTGCACAGGGTTCAATTTGCTGCCTGGCATGAGAGTTATTAAAAAAAACTAAAMAAAACAAAAACAAACAAACAAAAAAAACTTAATGACTTGGTTGCTGTTTTCTGTCCCTGGATAGCTGAACAGTGATCATATGCTGAAGTCAGCTTATCCTCTTTGCACATAAACATATATCTGCTGATATTCAGATAACCAAATAATTTGGAGTTTTTAATGAGAAAAAWATTTTCTTAACAAAATCTTTCAGTATTCATCTGTTTTTCAACCACAGCAAATTCCTACTTAAATAAATAGGAGTAACAACTGATTAAAAATTGAGCAATAACTTTTGGCTTTTCTATTTGAAACTCTGGCATATTTCAGGAGAGGGGGAGTTCTAACCTGAAACATATCTCTGTGTAATGGTACCAAAGACATAATTTCACATTCGAAAAATCTTTTCAATTCTGCCATTTTTACTAGTAAACAAGCAGTTTTGGCCACCTTCACACATTAAGTAGCATTCTCTATCTCTGCCTATACCAGGGCCAATGCACCTCCTGTTATTGTCTATTAGAATCATAGAATCAGTCAGGCTGGAAGGGACCTCTGGAGATCATCTAGTCCAACCTCCCTGCTCAGCAGGGTCACCTAGGGCATGGTAGACAGGSTTGCATCCAGGCGGGCCTTGAAGATCTCCAGAGAAGGAGACTCCACAGCCTCTCTGGGCAACCTGKKCCAGYGCTCCRTCACTCTCACAGGGAAGAAATTCCCCCTCACAGTCAGGCGGAACTGCCTGTGCTTCAATTTCTKCCCATTGCCTCTTGCCCTGTCACATGGGACAAGTGAAAGAGTTTGTCCYCGTCCCCTTGAAACCCTCCCTTCAGGTACTCATACACATTGATAAGATCCCCCCTCAATCTTCTCTTCTCGAGGCTAAACAGGCCCAGCTCTTGCAGTCATTCCTCATAGGGCAGGTGCTCCAGCCCTCTGATCATCTTTGTAGCCCTACGCTGGACTCTCTCCAGTAGCTCCATGTCTTTCTTGTCCTGGGGAGCCCAGAAGTGGACACAGGACTCGAGATGAGGCCTCACCAGGGCTGAGTAGAGGGGCAGGATCACCTCCCTCCACCTGCTGGCAACACTCWTCCTAATGCACCCCAGGAGACCATTGGCCTTCCTGGCCACAAGGGCACATTGCAGGCTCATGGTCAACCTGTCATCCACCAGCACTCCCAGGTCCTCCTCTGCAGAGCTGCTCTCCAGAAGGTCAGCCCCCAGCTTGTACTGGTGCCTAGGGTTATTTTTCCCTAGGTGCAGGACTCTGCACTTGCCCTTGTTGAACCTCAKGAGGTTCCTCTCTGCCCAACTCTCCAGCCTGTCCAGGTCTCTCTGAATGGCAGCACAGCCCTCAGGTGTGTCAGCCACTTCTCCCAGCTTGGTAGCATCAGCAAACTTGCTGAGGAGGCACTCCGTCCCCTCATCCAGGTCATTGATGAAGAAGTTGAACAGGATGGGACCCAGTACTGAGCCCTGGGGGACAYCACTAGCCACAGGCCTCCAGCTAGACTCCACGCCACTGATGACGATCCTCTGAGCTCTGCCTTTCAGCCAGTTCTCAATCCACCTCACTGTCCACTCATCTAACCCACACTTCCTGAGCTTACCTAGGAGGATGTTATGGGAGACAGTGTCAAAAGCCTTGCTGAAGTCAAGGTATACAACGTCCTCTCCCCTCATCTACACAGTCAGTCATTCCATCGTAGAAGGCTATTGGATTGGTTAAGCAGGATTTCCTCTTGGTGAATCCATGCTGGCTACTCCTGATCACCTTCTTTTCCTCCATATGTCTGGAGATGACATCCAGAATGAGCTGTTCCATCACCTTTCCAGGCATGGAGGTGAGGCTGATGGGCCTATAGTTGCCTGGGTCCTCCTTCTTGCCCTTTTTGAAGACTAGGGTGACACTGGGTTTCTTCCAGTCCTCAGGCACCTCTCCAGTTCTCCAGGACTTTGGACTCTAGTGATGGAGAGTGGCTTGGCAACAACGTCTGCCAGCTCCCTCAGTACCCGTGGGTGCATCCCATCTGGGCCCATGGATTTGTGGATGTTTAACCTGCCCAGAAGGTCTCTAATCCTATCCTCCTCAACCAAAGGAAAGTCTTCCCTTCTCCAGACTTTCTCCCTCACATCCAGGCTGCAGGATTCCTGAGGGCTGCTCTTAGCAGTGAAGACTGAAGCAAAGAAGGCATTCAGTAATTCTGCCGTCCCTGTATCCCTTGTCACCAGGGCCCCTGGCCCATTCAGCAGCGGGCCCACATTTTCCCTAGTTCTCCTCTTGCTGCTGATGTATTTGAAGAAGCCCTTCCTGTTGTCCTTGACATCCCTTGCCAGACTCAATTCCAACTGGGCCTTAGAAATCCTTGACCAATCAATCTGTTAAAAATCAGTTAGACAACCCATTACACCACACCACATATTTCATAAAAGTGAGTGCTTAAGACTTGCACCAAATTTCTCCAAAAATATTTTAGAAGAGTCCCCAGCAGGGACTAATTCAAAAATAAGACAAAATATGTTTTATTTTCTGATAGATTTTATACAATAACACAATGAATATCTCCTCTAAGTAAAAAACCAACAACAGCCACAACAATCAGGGTTTATGGCTCCCTGTGTGCAGAGGGCCTCTGAATAATACCAAAATATTTTTTTGTTTATAACTCTCTGCTAGACTGGCTTTGTTGATATGTTCCTAGTTATCTTAGGATCCTATTATCTCTTCTTGTGCTTATCCTTTCAACAGAGACACTTGCTGAGAACATTATAGTTKAGGGAGAGAATAAGCTGTTTTTCTGTTCATGCCATCTGTCTGGATTTAACAAATTCAGCTTGTTCTTTCACGTTTGCTCCCCTTTTAAGTTTCTTAGACACCTTTGGGATATTTACTGCACAGACAGAACTGTCTGAATTTTTTTTTTTTTTTTTTTTTTTTTTTTTTTTGCTTGGTGGAACTACAGAAGAATTAGTTATGCCACTCAGTTTTACTTTGTGACATAAGCAAAACCAAAATCCTTTCCTACATGCTGAATAGGTAAGCAAATTTAGGAGGTATGAGTTTTATTCACTGGAAATTATCAGACTTCCCAGGACTGTTTGTGGACTTGGGATGGGCTCGTCAAATAGGTTTGGTGTATTCCTCTGTTTCAGCCAAGACTCAAAATCAGGTGGGCAAGGGGTGTGGGGTGGAAATGAGAAGGACACAGCACACAGTTCCCTCTCCTGCCTGGGGAGCCTTGACCCCTTATCTCCCAGAGGGAATTCCCTGAGCATTGTAGGAGGTTTGGAGAAGTCTCCTGAAAAGTAACTCGAAAACYCCTCAAATGTTGAGCAGTGTTGGACAAGTGTTTCCTACATCCTGGGCAGAAGGGAAGCTGGAGTTCCTTTTTCTCCTCTGTTAATTTGACTTAAATACGACTCAGCATTTCTTTTGCTTTTCTTTCAAGAGAAATGTTTCTTCATAAAGGAAAGAAATATATGGTTTTGGGCCAAACATAACATTTATTTTTCATTCTGTGTTGTTAGAGCAGTRTTTATCTGGTTGAACTGAAAGATTCAGAAAGATTTGTCGCTGATGGGGTTCCTCTACTGAGCACTGGAATCAGGAGGAGAAAATGTGAGAAGTGGTAACAATTTGATCCAAATTCAGAACATGCTTTAGAAAGATGACAMACTTCATGGTACAAATTTCAAGCTCCATTGATCAGATTTCTCTCATGCAAACTGACCATCTCAATTAAAAGGGGAAAACAGTGATCTTTCTGAACAATAAAGGAAACAAAGGCATATAGGGGATAGAGTGRATTCTCTGTTGCATTTTAAGTACAGCAGTCAAATTGTTCTTTATGCCAGCAAAAATGCATTCTCTAATAAGGGCAAAATCTAGCTTTCAGAGACTGCGAAAATCATCCACTCCTATAAAGAAAGTTGAACACAACAGAAATATTATCACAGAAATGAGAAATAAAATCCCAAGTTTCTTAGATTCGGAATGAAATGTACCTTTTTGATAACTGCTCCTTTAAAAATTTCACAGAAGTGCTGTGAGTGTGAATTGCATTTAAAGAGGACAAAGGATGAACTGTACTGGGTAAAATGCTAACAGAGAGCACAGTCTTTGGAGAAGCACCTAAACCATCTGATGTTTACTAGTGTCATCTGCTGCTCCTGATCTAAAAATAAACATATAAAATTATTGCCTGGCCTGTGTTGCTGAAGATACTCTGATTTTATTGACCTTAGTTGCATTGTCATTGAATCAAAAGTACCCTTTGATCACAGGTCAAGATGAGAAACTCCAGTAGAAGCAGTGAGTTGCAAAGTTACTATGTGGTTCAAACAGCAGATGGGTTGCTTTACAGAAAAAATCTGCCAACTGGCAGGAGAAATGTCAGAGGAAGAAAACAATACCTCAGTTTTGTGGAGACAGCTCCTGCAGTGGCATTCATTTCTATCATGAGGTGGACTCTGTCCACTGTGAGTTTTCAGGCACAAGCATAAAGAAGAATTTTTTTTGTTCTTTCATTCTTTCTCACTCACAGACATTCATCTTTCACATCACTATAATACTTCTGCAACATTGTCTCATATTAATATTAATTTGCTCACATTATCTGAGCATATTCCATCTCCTGGTACCAAATCTCCAATTCACAGGTTTTAGAATAAGGTTTAACACTCAGGTACCCTTTAGTGTTCCAGATACTGCAATGTCTTATATGTGACCAAAAGTGTGATGAGATTCACTGCTCATAAGTTAAACTTTTCAGGAAAGCATGTACTGTTATTTCARTAAGAATTCACATGCCACTGAAGGAATGAGGACACCAAGTGCACTACTACWCTTATTATAGTCCTTCAATGATCGACCTTCAACGATAATGGCTTACATTAGGAAGTGACACATATCTCATGCTCTGCTTATAGGTGGCCCACAGTTTAACCATAGCCTGTACTGCTCAGTGCTGTAAAGAAAAATGTGTGGATCAGCAGAACTATCATCATCACTAGCTCTATTGAAAACCAGATGCTCACCCTGAAAAGAAAATAAGTCTTTTTGACCCTTCTGGAGAAGGATAGCCATTTGCTTACAAAGATATGTCCAGACATTTAGCAAAAGACAGGGATAACCTCTCAATTATTTCTCAGTTATTTCACTTTCAGACTCCAAAATTAGAATTACACGGAGAATGTCTGTTTGCCACTTCTCACTCTTATGTATGTTCTCATGTTTGAAAACTCTATTGCCATCAGACAAACTGAGACCTCCTGCTTCCATTATTGTCTATTTCATCACTTCACAAGTAAAATGTTTTAAATACGACTTTAAGCTTTTCTTATTTACCTTCAGCCATAAACCCACATCTAGCAAGATACTGCTTTCATTCTAAGTATTTTCAAAGAAGACAAAAGCAGGATCCAGTGGAGAAGCAATTTACTAGAAAACATTTTTTGTTCTCAGCTTTTGAGTCAGCTGTCATATAAGGGAGGGCAAAGGGACAAGGTGGCCTCATGTTTCATCAAATCATGACCTGGCCATTTTGAAGCCAGTCTCAGCGGTTTCATTGAGGCTGCTTTATCTTAAATTGACTGTCCATAGCTCTAATCTGATTAATCCATCTTTACTGCTGCAAATGGATGCATTAGGATAAAAAGATCACCAGTAGAGTGAAGAAAGTGGCCTACATATTTCAGGTTCTCTTCTACTCCATTACTTTGTATGGGAAAACAGAATCAAGTCCRGAGTAATGTCCATTAAAGGCTATGAAAGTACTCAGAAACAAAGCATTCAGAACGTATGCAGATTTTTGAGTACAGAGTCTCTCTACTGTGACTTTTTTTATTTAAGTGCTGTATCTGGAGTAAAGTTCTAACTATAACAACAACTAAATAAGGACAAACATGTAGGAAACATCTACATGTTTCCTTTATACAGTTGCATTAGGGACAATTTTATGGGTTAGGAGTTAGCATACTGTGCATTATACAAATGAACAACAGAAAAAAACCCTGCAGGCCAGACAATAAGACAATTCCACTAAGACTGTGGCAAAGTGGAATAAATGACATAATGATTAGCATCACATCACAATTAGTCTCTACAGGAAGCAAGAAAGAAATAAACTGTCAATATTTGGAAAAACCCTCCAAAAGCATTCCTATAAACAATATTTTTTGGATATCTATAACTCAGCTAAATCTAGAACCAAGTCCTGCCAAAATATTAATCTGAGATCCTGACTATGGAGATGACACGGTTCCTTCAAGAAATAGATAATAAAAATATTAAATGCTGGCAAAACCTCTTTCTCATAAATGTTTATAACAAAAAAAACTCCAAAACAAAGTAAAATGTTTTGAAAATATACCAAATTGCTGATGAAATGGCTTGTTTGGTAATGTTTGGCATTGCTACAATGATCTTACAATAGGGAATATGTGACAAATCTAAAAACTGATATACCTTCAAAAATAGACTGTAAAATGCACTAATGAATGTTACAGTTATCTAGCTGAACATTCAGAAAGCAAAAAATATCAGATCAAAAGCTATTTTGCTCAGCAAAGTAATGATGAAACACTGCTTCCTCATTGTTTCAAAAATGAAATGTATTTTTTCATTCTGCAGTGCATAAAATATTCTGTCATTACAGTGATGAAATATATGATGAAATAGCACTAGAGGAGTATAGGAAGATTCTGTGGTGTTTTTAAGAGTGTTTATCAGTGAAACYGGAATAAATTGTAAACCTCACTTTCTATTCTTCCTTGTCTAAATGAAGATCCCTCCTATCTTGCACGACACTATCCATTTTGCTAAACTATAGGCTGAAAACCTAAGATATGAAGTATAATCTGAGTAAAATCAAACAAATCTTTGTTATTAGTGTCAGGAAAAAAGTGGGCTAGGTCTATATGAATATTCAAATTTCCAATGAAAGATGCCACATCTGCAAGTTAAAACTTCTTCTTTCTTGAACTTTCAACTTCAAAAGTCTGCTGTCATGTACTGTGTTGCCCCAGAAAGACACTGAAAATGAAAATAAGTACTAGGGAGAAAGTGTTAGTGGCTGTTTTGTCTAATAAAAAAATATAGTGGACACTGTGAAGTGAGTCATTCAGCAGTAACTTACACCAGTTGAGTATTTATAAAACACTGCATTTTGATATGGATAAAGGTACCCATCATATCCTAGGGGGGTTAATTCAGATTTAAATCTGATGATCCATTTTACATTAAGCAACTATTTCCCCACAGCTACCTTCTGAAAAATGATGCAGCTGCTGAAGTCCTAAGAGACAACTGAAAACACTGAAGAACAATTAAGTAAGCAAACTAAGGTTAGGACTGTTGTCTTTACAGAATTTCATTACATTGAGAGTTCAAACTAGTTTGTTGCATCATAGAGAGAAAATGAGTCCTAACCGGTAGCTAACATATTTCTTAATCCAGAGTTTCTTGAAATGACTTCAGATTGATTTATTCTATGATGTACAGATTATGATCTCTACATGAGGAAGTCATGCTRCAGTTTAAGCCATGTAGATAGCATCACTAGCTATGTGGAGCCCTCAGAGATTTTTTAAGCAGACTGTATTAAAAAGGACTCTTTAATATGCGTGTGCCTTACTTATTAGCAAGTTGCACCATATAATTTATGTTGTGCATATGTCATGACACAACTACAGCCATAAAAGTACAGATTGTCATGCCCTACTTGCATGCTGCCTGCTCTGAAGGTCACCGGAAAACATGACTTCCACCATAACATGGTCTAATTTTGTGTTTGCAGGAACTCCCCAAAAATTATTTCAAAAAGTAGCTAGTATACATTATTATTAACACATCATTGAATGAAGTTCCAAAAATCTCACTTTTCTCCTTCATTAGGTAACTCAAAATCAAATTTAGAATATAAATTGTAAAAAACAAATTGACAAAAGTTACCCAAGGGGTTAAAAGTACTTTATGGTGTGTGTGCAGACAGGGGAGAAGAGGGGCAAAAATAAACCTCACCTGGAAAAGAGCCTCTATCTCCAAGGAGAGGTTTAAAAACTGATATTTACAAAAATGTTCTGAAATTGTATCTCTGTAGGGCAGAAAAAAAATCCATTAATAACATATTTGTTGTTGTTGAAGTGTCTATTATAAGGCTCAGGCTGTGTGAAAGCCTGTCTCTCCACAAGAGAGAGATGACAGGCTTGTCGGGAGGGAAAGGAGATGGCTGAAGATGGATATGTGCTGCCCTGTTGACAAGTGGTGGGTGCAAGCAAGAAGATGGATCACTAAAAATTTCCATTATATCAAGAAAAACACAACTTGCCCCTAACATCACCTCTGATAGTTTCTTAGACCAGCTGCTTCCCTGACACCCTACTGAGGAACAAATTGCTTTCCTAGCAGGACATTTGGACACTCTTGCATTAATAGATATGGATCTCAGCATGCCAAGCCAAGCAAGAAGGCAATTTAATATGAGCAACACTGTCATCTCAATTTAGGACAACAKCTAGGATGCCCTACAGGGCATTGCAACAGCTTCTAGAAGTACACAGCGTAAGACATTCTTGCTGTCTTAAGGCTATAGAAAGCTGGTATTTCTAGTAAATAGCCAAGCCAAGGAGAACGGAAAATGTAAATGCATAGATGACAACAGCATTGTACTGTCTTGGAGCATCAGTTTCAGCTCAAAGGCCTTTCATTTCTGTATCCCACTGCAACAAAGTTTGTGAGGAAAGAAAAAAGGAAAAGCCTTGAAAAGACAGGAATAACAGTAGGTGGCAGACATTTCATCTTCAGGTGGAGGTGATTTCAAAAGGAAAATTTAGCCAATTCTGACAGCTGTCTAGCATAATAGTGCTAAGCAATAAGAAGAACATGGAAGCTTTAAATATTTACTTTGTGATAGTGAATGTTTTTAACATCCCTAGGGTTTTCTTTGGTAATCATGTGGGTGCTTTAATGCTTTTATTTTTGTGAAGTGCATTCTTCATTAGTCATGTAGGCAATCTTCAGTTAAACTTAAACAGAAAAACAAGCTGGAGATGTCATAGTTTAAAARCAGTAGGTGGTGTGGTGGGGCTAACTCTCTAAGACCATAGTTAAAAGGAGGGTTGAAGATYCCCTGAATTATCAGAATCTGCATGCCGCAGCTGAAAGCAAATTGAAAACTTGGAGCTATAGGTGGACATTCAGGCCTGGTTATGAGAGAAAGGAGTGAGCAAACAGGTGTCTCCACTGGAAAACAGAGGTGTTTCCTCTATGCTGTAYGCACAGATCAGATCCATGTGGCAGACAAATCAAAGTTATGAGCCATTACTGGGACGCCTTGACAAAGGATGGTTTAAAGAAAATAATTCCTGACCAACCATCTAACTTAGTWTTCTAGAGGCAAACTCCACCTGATGATCCAGCTCCAAGCATGGTTCATGTATACTGTTATTCAAAGTGTTCCCATCAGCAGTGGAGGCCCACCTTACTGCTCCCTTGCAGCTCTGGCAGATGCCCACCCATCCATGACAGTGCTCACCYCCATGGTACAACTGCAGAGTGACAATCTGTGTCTGGATGTCTAATTAGTACCAACGAGGCATTCCTAGGAGATTTGATTCCCAAAGACGGACATGGCAAACATTGGATGTACCGTATCAAATTTTCTAAGCAAACATATGGTTTCATAGAMGTGCCTCGGGTCTTTTGGGGACCTGCTGCAAGGTTCCTCCTTTGCGTGGTTCATCTGCACACCATCTAAAGACTATATGAAGAKAAACAGCAGCACTGATTATTCACAGTTACTTCAAGGAGCAATTGCATGATCTCTGGAAAACTTATCTCTAGAAAAGTTCTCTGACAAAATCATCAGCTGTAACAGAGGGATAGACAGCGTTTTCAGGACTGAAAGCAGACAGGGAGCTATGATGACTGCAGTTGTCTATTGCCCTGGCCTCTTTCTCATTCAAAATTGCAGGAAGATAGAAGGTTGGATGCAATGGTGGCTTAAAATATTGTAAGCCCATTGCAATTGCACAGCCAGCTGACAATAGAAGTGGGTTGAGGCATCATTTTGAGAAGGAAGATGATGTAGACAGTGTCTGACTGCAATGCAAAAACTGAGACTCTGACTTTTTTAGAAGGTTAGCTGCTGGAAGCTGCTTCTGTTCTACTATGTATCAACTGTGGTAGTCTCTAAAGAGGGTAGAAGTCAGACAGACTCTTTCAATAGTCCATAAATTGATCCTAAGCAGARTGAAGAATATAGGTCTACAGAAGCAATGGTTGTTGCTATGACAAGACAGCCACTTTGGAAGTCCACAAAAAAACCACAAAGTATTACTAAGAATACAAGAGTAATAAAATAAAAGCCATCCGAATGTTAAAAGTCACCTAGCTGATCACCTGTGAAAYCATGCCATAAATCTTAGCAACTACAATTTTGGCAGAGAAACATCTAGACATCCAGTGTTTGCTCAGTGTTCTCTGAGCTCTGCTCAGCTCTTGATGTTGTCTTTTTTTTGTAAGGGAACTAATGTTGCTTGTTAAAACTTTTCTGGATGAGCAAAAACCACCAATTTCCTCAATCTTGATGAATCTTCATATTCCAAATAACATCATATGTGACAGGAAAYAACACTTAGTTCTCTATGCTGCTGACACTACCATGCTTTTTCCTCATTGCTTCAAACAATGAAACAACTCTCTCTGAGAAAACAAATCAAAGTGGTACTCACTTTTTCTAACTATGTGATGGAGCCAATCAAAACATCCGAAAAAATACTAGCCATTTACTTGACTGACAAACCCAGCTTGAAAATGTAAAAATACAAACATTTGCAGCAATGTCTTCAGAGTATTTCTAATAGCAGAAATTGGGAACAATATATTTCAATCTGCAATAGTATACTAGAATGATTTTGTGCAGTTCTTACCTCTGTAGCTGTCTGCAGATCTCTCTTGTATACATAAGAACAGAACGTAAATACATTGAAGTTATTCYATTCCCTTCCTTTAATCGTACTGATAGCGCTCTTCACTGGTTACCCATTTCAATTTCTTAATCCATAACCAGGTACTACACCATACAGAACAAGTTTTAATTACGCGGCAGCTATAGTTAAAAAATGCTAAAGGAGACAACACACTGCTTGACCTGTCTACACCTGTAATGGTCAGAAAGAGCAAACTTTGTTACTCTTAAAACATTTGGTTCTAAATCACAGAGTGGTCCAGAAGGACAACTCTCCAGCTTTTTCATTATCCAGTCTAATTTTTCTTCATAAGATGACATTTTCAAATGCAAAAGCAAAATGTTTCCCAAGACTGGTCACTAAGTATCAGACCTAAAAAGGGCCAAGCATGAACAGATAATGATTTGTTAGGAAAGATTCTTGCTACCTAGGTTAAGAAYAGCAAAGCATGCAAGGAATTTCTCTAACTGCTAAGTTCTTTAGCTTTTTCGCTGTTGGAGTCACCATGAATTACCTTGAATATCAAACCATCAATCAAAGCATACTATCAGATAAACAAAAATAGACAAAGCCAAAAGCTACAGCAAGGCAAAAGAAAACTGCCAAATCAGATTCCCAGGGTAACATTAGTGTCTTCCTTCAGTCYGATGAACACAGTTTAAAATACCAGTCACAATTACGTGATCAGAAATAATCATAATATGACATAGCGTTTGTTAAATATTGATATTACATTTCTTTTCAGAAGATAGGTTTTTATTTCCAAAGTCAGTGCTTGCAAGGTGCATAACCATTCCTTGGGAACCAAAATTAAATSTTTTCAGATACCTGAGAAAAAGATATACTTTAGTATGCAATTTTTAGACAGAGTTAAATATATTGGTCCATATAAAAACTTTCACTAAATGCCTAAATGCACTTCTAGCTTAGAAGAAGTGATTAGTTGCATTGAAATCAGTACGTTTAAAGGGTCTGTGCTGCTCYTAATAGTCCTACGCAATTTACAGCTAGCAGTCACAGGTACCATGTATGCCTACCGAGGCAGAAATACCTTCTTAACGCATCTTTGAAAAAAATAAGTCATGCTTCCTAATCTATGTCACTTAAATATATCTGCAACTTCCATTTCTGATAACCTKCATTTGGAAATGGCAAAAATGCTCATCATTTTAATATTAAAACACAAGAAATAAAAAGTGTGACTGAACTGGATTCCCTGGTTTGTTTGAACTAATYTGGGCCATGATTTTAAACTGGTCATACCTGACAAGGAACTTCAGACATRTACAACATTTCACTCCCAGTGACCTAATACCTTTCGTTATCATCTTCTTAGAAAGGTTTGGATACAGATGTCTGAGAAATAGGAGTACCTGAAAATATTTATGACAAAGTCTCATTGCAATTGTATATATAACAAATGCTAAAATAAAATGAAGGTCCATGAAAGTGATGTTATACTATTCACAAAATCAAAATAYATCAAGGTAAAATGCTATACAAATCCTGGTTGTACAACATAGTTGTACATAGTTGTAAAGAGTCCTTTTAAATGAATATGACTCCTTTGTTGTCTGTAATTGTTCCAAAAGCCATCGCTTGCTGCATTGTGTATATGCACGTATTGTTCTCTGTGAAAAATCAYATAAAGCCTCAGTAAAGAGATGGAGAAACAGCAAAAAAATGTCTTCATTGAATTCATGCAGCAGGAACAATCCTATTTGAAAACAATAATAATAACACTCCARGTAAGTGCTGCAGTGCTGCATTTGAGAGGGTTGTACAAGGGCAGAAAACAAAYCATATACAAAGAAAAGCAAAACAACAAATACCCAAGAGATACTGCACGAATAGCTGAGTACTATAGAATCAATACATTACAAATAAAATATGGAGAGAAATAAATAAACCAAGTGGTATTCAGAAGTTTTAAGATAAATACGAAATTTYACCAAAGAAATTTGAGGGTATTTTCTGTTTTAAAAGCAGAATTTTTTGAAAATGACTGAGYAGGAAAGACTGTGATAATTCTTCACATGCTTGATTACAGCTCTACAAAGGCTTCATCTCAAATGTGGTTTCACAGAATTTGGTAGGGAGAGGGGTCACAGAATGAAAACCACATGATAAGTGATAGAACTGAAGTGGTGCAAGGAGGTTTTGAAAACAGTTCATTCATCTCACCCATATGAAAACAAAACATACACAYACATACAAATCACAATTATGCATTATTAATTCTTACAGAGGAAAAAATAAGGAATACTTTCACCAGACCATATTTGAAAATAGTACTGAAGAACCAGTATGCATACCCAGAGGTCTCTGGATCTCAGTGATGGCCACTTGCTTCCCCACTTGAATACACATTCAAGGGAAAATACAATAGATAATTGTGAGATTCAGGGGACATAAATAGGAATGATCTTTGGTGAGAAAAAAAGGACTTAGTGACTTTAATCTTTCTGGATTCTCTTTATTTTTTCTAATGCCAGTGATATTTATGATGGCAACTGGACAAGTTCCTTCTTTTTAAATATTACTATGYCCCAAATCCCACAGTTTCAATTAAAATTTTGAAACAAATCATTTGCAGAATGGAAACTTGATTACAGCTTTAACTTTCCTATACAGTCACCACAATCTCTGAAGAGCTAGGAGACAGCTCAAACATTTGGGAGCTCTGAAATCATGGCATGTAGGAGCTAGACAGAATTTTTTTCCTATGTCAGGTTAGGTTGAATGTCTGTTTCCTCATAAAATGTGCTCAGTGATTTTGTGACACTGRGAATGGTTTATTCTGTCTTACCATGAAGTATCAACAGTGTCATTTCATAAGAAGCTGGAGATTCTAAGGAAAAAGTTGCTCTAATCAAATTCTAGGAGTAYAAACACACAAGAGAAAAGAAGGTACTAGTGTCATTTTGAGCTAGGACTGGCTTTCTATAAAGCAGTTTTAGAAAGCCACCAGGGATGTGAACTCTCCTTAGGTTTATGTACRTTACTTAGTGACAGCATATAAGTGACAGCATTTTGCAATATTGCAATCATTAGATTTTATCTGTTTCAGCTGGCTTTACATGGGACTCACTACTATGGGGAGGAAAATCTGCTATGGATTGGAATAAGCGGAGAGCTGAGCAGATAGAGAAGGTTATTAACACTACATCTCACCAATTTATTTTCTTCAAAACAAGTACAGTGGAGAAAGGGTAGGAAAAAAGACYTTTTTCTTGGATAAGAAGCATTATTAGAATTAACATCTTCCTTTTTCTTTAGTGCAGTCCTAACATCAGAATGGAAGACAAATCTATTCTACTCAGTAGAATGACTCAGGTTTTGTCACAGTACMTTTTGCCTGTTATTTTAAATTAGGAGGAAGGAATTACTCTAGTTTATATACCGTGGTTTAACACTTGCCTTTTTCGCATTACCACCTTGTTAACTCAAGTTGAAACTGTGATCCACTGTAGATCCCAGATCCACTTTCRTGATATTGTTGGCTCTCTAAGCATTTGTCCTTTCATAATACACGGTTGTCCATACTTGTCTAAGTATAGAAACATTAAATTTATCCTTGCTGAATTGCTATCAACATCCAAACTATTTGCTGTCCGCTCCCAGCTACATAATGCAAATTTAATAACATTACACTTCAATCATTCATCAAGGCATCAGAGAAAATATTAAAAGCTATCAATCTCAGGACAGACCCCTGAAGAACATGACTTTAAACATCCTTCCACTTTGATAGCAAAATGCTGATAAATAGCCGCTACACAGTTTTCCAAATAATTATGTACTACCTAATGAAAGTATCATCTAATTTGTATTTTYTTAGTTTATCTATGGGAATTTCATGTGGACAATGCCAGAGCTTTACTGGAATCAATATACTACATCTACCTCTCTCCTACCGACCCTGCCCTTGCTACTCTGACACAGTAAAGCTAGATGGATGTGATAAACTCTTGATAAATCCACGCTTCCTCAGGTCATCTTCTTTTTATTCTCTAGRTACTGACCAGTAGTTTGTTTGATTATTTGCTATAGTTATCATCTGGAAATTCAAGTTAAACCTACTGATCTATAATTTTCAGGCTCTGATTTTTCTTCTTTTTAGACACAGACTCTGTATTTTTGCCTTTTTCAAAACCTTCCTTATCCACGTTCTTAAATGTGACCATCAATGGCTCTGAGATTTCTTCACCTAAATCTCTAATTCTCATGGGACAAACTTCCTCAGGTCCAACTACCTTGAAAACAAATCTCTAGCTTGTCCTTTCCTGACTATAGCTGGTACTTGTTCTTCTGTGTCACTGGTTTTAGCTCTCTTCACKGTCTGAACAAGCTTGACCTTTCAGTGAAGACTGCAGCAAAAGTAAACACTTTTACCTTTTTGATGCTGTTGGATGACACATTCTCCTCCCATATGAGGAGTGAGCCCACAGCTTCTTTGATCTTTCATGTTACTATTTCTGTTTCTGCTTCATGGAAAGCTTTCTTTATAGCCTTTGTTAGACTTTRCATCAGAAGCATTTTATTTCATGTCTTGCACTTTCTGATTTTATCCTTCTGTGTTTTCTGTTGCTCTCTTGTATCTGTTCTTAGTAACACAACCCGCTTATATTTGTTATGCACTTCCTTCTTACTTTTCAGGTCATTAAAAAGCTYATTATTCAACCAAGCTGGTATTTCCTTACTCTTCCCAGTCTTCCTTCACAATGAAACAGTTTACAGTTGTACCCTTAATATGATTTCCTTACTCAATTGTCAACTCTCTTTTTTCTGGTTAGACACATTTCTTAGCAGTTACCAAATGTGCTTCTTCCTGCTTTCCTGAAGTCATTGTTTTCCTCTTGCTTCACTTGCCGAAGTATGTTCTGTTTGAGTGGACTTTTGTTTGGTTTTGCTTGGGGGATTTTTACTAGTTCTGGAAAAGGTATTTGTTAGAGAATCAACCTTTTTTAGTTCAGGACCTGACCACTGGCTATTTGTATAAGAGAACCTAAGTAACAGTTTTTCTGAAACATAATGAAGGAGAACAAGTTGAAATTAGACAGATAACTTTTTCACAATCAAGAAGCATTTGCAAATGTTATTAGSCCAATTTATTTCTGCCATGTGTCATCCCTTCAGCAGGAGTACTCTGCATGGGTTAAATGTTTTTTAATGTAGTTTTGAATAGTTRTATCTCACACTCTGAAAATAGAGATTGAAGTGTTCGTTCTCTGTTGACTGAAATCATGTAAGAGATCTTTTGCTAATAATTAATGTCATATCCCACTGGGACAAACAYTATTTGCATGACTTATAATAAAAACAATTCAAAAACACTAATGTGTTTCCCTGAACAGTGAAAGCTTGTAATGCATATTATGAAAACACCACTGGTGAGAACTACAGCAGCATATAAAAGCTGTTATTGTATTGTACATTTATTGCTAAGTTTATTCCCTCTTTGATTTATTTAACTCACCAATTACCAATTGCTTTCACTCCTCTGATCACTTCAACACTGAAAAATATGGTGARTTACTAGCTCAGAGCAATGCTACTGTTGGCAGCCACAATTTTTTTTCACCTCCAAATGTCAAACACTTTCCTGAATAACTTTAGGTAATTACGTCATGTCCAGATAACACTTCTTGTCAGTGCAAAGGATTTTAAAAAATGTTTTCTGTAGATACTTGAAAACACAAAATCCAGTAGATTCTAATCAATATGCATTTGCATAAACATGCTGCAATGACAAGGAAAAAATAGCATAGTCACATAGCCTGCCTGGCCTATGTACATCCAATTTAAAGCTTCTGTCCACTCGTAACCACTTAACAGCCCAATCACTCTGTACCCACTTGCACTCCTCACACTGTTCCTTTCGCACCCACACACTACACTTCCTGGCTGCAGYTCATGTCAGAAAAACTCCAGTTCCCTCCTCATTTATGCATGGATTTGGCAGGCACATTTACCCATATTTCTGAACACATACAGCCAAGACATGCATATTCTAATTTACACATTTAGCCCTTTTTGCCAGGTCCTTCCATGACAGAAATCYTCAACCACTTCCTCCGGATGATTTAATGAGCTTATGGGATTTCCTGTAGGACATAGATTTTTCAGAATTTGCTATGGATCTGTGGGGAAAACCCTACTTTACTGGCTGCTATCCTTCACCRCCCCTGCTCACTGGGGCCAGAGCAATCAGCAAGAGGTGCTCTATGGCYTTSTGCAAAGACAAGTGTCTTGGCASATGGAGCAGGTTTAGGGTCCCTTTCTCTCCTTCCAAGTTGTTCCTACAAACTGCAGCAGCAATTTCTCACTGCTCAAGTCAAGGCAGAGAGCTAAGATATTGGTGCTYCTTTGAGAGCTTTGAGCAGTCAATAAAGTCCTGTCAGATCTTCTTAAAYCTCACCTTAAGGCTGCTTCCTTACTTGTTGCCCTCATTTTCCTATTTACACCTTTCCCATCTCCCCTRGTGATCTTGTGGATTTCAGTTTTGATCTTCTGTTTTTCTTTAAGACTTTATTTTTTGATTTCTAGAATAAGGAGTTTAGGTCAAATGTCACTAGAGGACTATGCAGACAACAGCGAATGTATTTAATTCATTAAATTTTTAAACAACAGCTCTGCTTAATAAGATTTTGACATATGTATCCTTACCATAAAGACGAAGAAATTTCAAAAAGTATGTTCAAGAGACATACAAGAAGTCCCCTGAGCAAAATAAGGAGGAACAATTTGCATTCATTTTAGTCTGAAAGGAAAAATAAGTAGAAAAGAAAGCACTATCAAGCTTTCATTAAATATAATGTTGTGGCATGTGAGTACATATCTATTATTTTCTTTGCAGAGCATATTTAATATTAAGCGTTGGTTTTAGATTAATGGCCTAAAAATACATCTTTTTTAATATAGCCACTTTAGATATGTACAGGGGACTCAACATTATCATTATTTGGTATTACTATATATCTGAGCATTTTCACTGGTATAAAAGAGAAAATGACAGAGATAAAGTCCAAAACACACTGCTGCTATATGATTTTTTTTAATGGAAACAACAGCAAGCTTAACTGTGCTACTGACTCAGTCTGAACAAGTGAGCCACCAGTATCTTTAAACCTTACYCTTTATCTCTTCACTCATGTCTTTTAAGTGTCATTGGAATAGATTTTCTATCATGGTATGGCTTGTCACTCAGTTTAACATAAGAGCTTTTTTTGGGGAAAAAAAAGAGTACTATAAATGAAATAATTTTTCAGAATAACAAGATAAAATGGAGTTAACTGAGACTTCATTATGCAGTCATGACTTCCTGCCCTTGGTCAAGGCTTCCATTCACAGGTATATTTTATTATCATGATCAGAATTTTCTCTTGTCTTCTACTCTATGACGCCCTTATAAGCACGTATTGCATTCCAGATTTCTATTATTTCCCAGTGAATTACAGTCGGTCATTGTTCTCTCAAACCTACATCCTTGCTTTTCATTATGAATATGATTATTTTACTGTATAAGGGATGTCTTCAATTTAATTTGGTCATTACTTTTTTCACTTTATTTTCATAGTTTGCCTCTGACTTTACAGCATTTTCTTTACWCCCTATATTACAGTTTAGCTATACTAATACCATTGTTAAGGTTGTGATGCAATTTCTATTCTAAACTCKCTTTCCACAAGCTTATTACTTTCTCCAAATATTCTCTTTTGGACTGAAGTTTTTTCTGCTTATGCCTTTTTAGAAGTGCRTTTTTATTTGAAGCTTCATAAGCATCATCTATCTGTTTTGACTTAACTAACATGAAAAGATAGCCATTTTCCAGCAATCAAGACAGTTTTCAGATGCTTTTTTTGGACTCTGATAATTGAAAATTAGCTTTGTTTCAGCACTTCAAAATCAGCTTTGATTGTGGAATAGTGGCTTTGCTATCTCTCTGAAATGGTTTTGAATTAATAAAATTCTGCATGTGACAACATTCTTAAAAAACTTGTTGAAGCAGGAGTGATGAAGAAAGCTGACCACAGAATAACTGCTCTCTGCTTAATAAGATTTTTAAAGGTTGTTTATTTTCTGCAAGGAAATTATATTTAATTATATTTTAAAAAACCTCCAACCACTTATGTTTAAATCTTTTTAACAGCATTTTCCTCTCACTCTTTAAAGGGTGTAGCCCAACCTAATGCATTAAAGACTGCCCAGTCAACCTGAGTTCTATATAGTACCTGGAGGTACTGTAATGTGCACTGGAAAATAAACATTTCTCTTCTACTGATCAAAGACACAGTAGTCCCCTTGCCTTAATCCACAGACATACTGTTGAAATTACAAAAAGATGACTGGAAGAGCTCTTGCTCAGTAAGACATCTTATATACCTGTAAGCCCCAAAAGGAGCATAGGGAAGTCATAGACAACTTCTGTTTTGTCTTCACAAGGAAGGGCTTTCCTTTTCTTACGGAAGACTGTGCCTAGATTGTCTCTGGCCTCTCCCTATGGTTTGTGTGTACAGCGTGCTTTGTGCAATCCATTTTGCAGCGTTGTGAAGGTGGATCATGCTACTGCACTTACAATGTGAACACACTTAGCAGGGTTAAGCTTTTTCTTGCTCAGTTCTGCTTCAGCTCCACTTCTCCCTGCCTGTATCCCACTCTGCAGGATCTGCACTCCATGTCATTCCCAAATTCCAGGCTGTGTAAGTAAAGTAGGAGAAAGAGGCAGGGTCTTTTGGCAACTAACCCTCTGACTCAGACTGAAGTAAAGAGCTCCATAGTCACCATGCAGCACTGAAACATTTAATTTGTAAATTTGACTTCTTCTAGCATAATTATTTGATATAGTGATAACAAAAAACTTTTATAAAGAAAACACAATGCCATTSGGCAGACCATAGACAATGCCTACATTTCTGGCAGGCACTATTAAAATACCTGTATCTGTGACTTTACAGCCACTTGCAGGAGTAGTCAAAATACAAGAAGATCCAGTCTATTGCAAATYGGGGGCTACAGAATATATGAAAAGGACATCAAATATTTTGCTTCTTAACAAAAAAAAAGCACATTACCAGAAGTGGACAAGCACTGTGTCTTATCATGAASTCAGTCTTTGCTTGTATATACTCTCCACTTTGTTGGTTTCTCTCAGGGTCTCTGTTATATGTAAAAATTGTAAGGATAGAGAATCCCTTGGTGAATTAACAAAGCTACCATTTTCCACAAAGAGGTCCACTATATCAGTAAGATAATTGTTGTTGCCCTCCACATGGCAAATGCTATTGAACCAAGAGCCTGGCTGACTCACAGAGGACTTCTGCATTCCAGAAAGCCAAAGGAAGGTCAAGAAAGAAGCTCTTTGAGTGTTCTTTTGATCAGCTGACAGAGAAACACCCAAGATTAGCTAACACTTTCATTGTAACACTCCTTTTAGTTAATGTACATTAAAAAAAGAAATCTCATTACCCATAAGGTACAAACTGACACAAACTGCTACTTTCTGTATGTGTATCTACGCAGAATGTACTCTCATCCCAAATTTATATATCACTTTTCAATCTGACATCCAATGAAGTGAATACAGTCCTGCCAGGCTAAAGTTGCCGTAAAAGCTATAAAAAGTGATGCTTAATTCAGACTCTCTATATAAGTCTTGTGGTTTGCTTTTGAGTTGGCCTCTTGGCCAAAATTATACCAGCATATAATGAGGACATTTTTTCTTTAACCCTTGTCTGTTCAGAACTTTGAATATTTTCCCCTAGCTAAGCTACAAATGCCAGTCAAGAGGTTCATTCTAATCTCAGATCTTATTGTTCTAATCTTTTTACTCCATTTTTTTCTCATTGATCAAGCAGCTCTTGCATTTTACAATTTCGTCATAATACAATCCAAAGGGCCTCAGGAAGCTTTCACATGAAAGGCACTAAATAAGCCTATTCTGATTTGTATTTATTTTCCTTTTCATGTATAAGTGATTTTCTGCATTCAGCCTGCGTTTTTCTTTCCTGTCCAAATTTGGAAAGTTTTTAGAAGATGGCTCAAACAAAGCTGTTACATAATTAGCATCTTGCTTTTGGGGCTGCCACTCTCAGGAAACACATGTCCTTTGCTGTTGCGCTATTGTTCCTCCTCCGGTGACCCAGTGATCAACCTGTTCAGTCATATCAAATCTTCCATTAACCCCTAGTTCTGTTAGTTTACACATTTACTTYTATTTGCCTATTGTAAAACTGCACTCAGTATATGAACTGCCTAAGCAGGAAAGCTATGGCACCTCCTGTTGTCTAGAAGAGTTTGTTATAAGCAGGATTTTTTCACCTATGAGCTGAAAGAAATCCAGTTAAGACTTTTTCATGATGTGCAAAGTGTTTCCATTATAAAAGGGGGAATAATCTTCCCTTATATTTCAACTGAGTATGTAGTCAGAAGACAGAGCTCTGTTTCCCATACATGCAGAATTCACTGGTGAATCCTATAATTGGGTTTCTTTCTCCCTCTCTCTTACTGTACGTTCTTACATCTTTCCTGCCTGGCCACAAGACTACCATTGTCCCCTGACTTTCAGATATATTTTTAGGCACTTCTTGAACAGTACAGGAGCAGTGAGAAAAAAGGAGTTCCAAGTCCTCTCCAGTCATAAACTTCSATTGAATTTAAGGCTTGACAGAACCATGAGTTCATCTAATACAATCTCCTGAGCATCATAAGCCATTAAATATCACCCCGATACTACTACAAAGAGCCCAATTATTTTAATTAGATGAGAGTACTTCAGTTATCAAGAGACTAAACTGTAGAGTGCCACAGGCACAGACWAAAATAGACCAAGATGTCAGCAAAGCTTGAGGCTCTTGCAATAGTTGGGAATTTACTAGGAGAGAAATGCCCCCAAAATTCCTGGAGATAGTATGTGGGTCATTCACCAAGTTAAGCACAGAATTTCAAGGTCCCTGACAATGAGATCTGACATCAAATTTCTTCTTCAGATCTTGCAGTCAGCTTAATCYTGTCCTGTCTCCATCAGAGAACTACATACTCAGTGGATACCTAGGAGCAGGAGTCATCAACCACTAGACAAGGCACTTCTTTTGGAGCTATTTTTCCAAATCTATGTGCTAAAATCAATTTATTGTAAGCTGTCAATATTTTAAATTGTGCTCATTTTCACATTTCATCTACTGCAAAAYGTCATTCTTCCCTTTCTACAAAAAAAATTTAAGGCCCAGGTAGCTTTGACCTCTAGAATTCCTAATACTGAGTGTGTGACAAAGCTCACYGCTTGGTACCTCTAAAACTAAGGTCTCTAGCATTTTTTGAGGTGACTGTGTGAGCTAGCAGTTTACAAGGAATAAGATTTAGGTAATAAATCCTAAAAACAGCTGCCAATATGATTTTAAATCCAACTCTTATCTCAGCCCTCAATTTAACATGGGTTAACRTGGCTTGTACTTTTACCTCATTCCTGTTTCARATTACCTGGTAAAATGGGGATTATTTTTCTTTTGCAAAACATTAGTTTACAAATCCCAATCATCTGAGCTRATTTAGATTCATACAGATCAGTTTTAGCCCATATTGTCCCAGGTCTGTGTGTCCAGTTTTGACTTATCTTTTCAGGCAAGAATTTGATTTAATTCTAGTTTTCTCCAATAAGAGTTTCTTTGAGTCAGGTATAGCATTATCCTGCTATCTGTAGTCTGGTGCTACAGATGTAAGAGGCCAGCAGCTTCCATCCCTTTGTCAGACAACCAACCACCTCTTCTCTCCATCTTCTCTCCCCTTCTTTCTCAGATTCCATAAGGCAGATTTGAAATGCTGAAGTACTTACTAGTTCAGCCACACAAATGTGAACCAAGACACTGCACATTCTCTGTAAAATGTTCATGTGCAATAGCCATTTTCCAGATGCCTGTAGATGCAGACAGCAGGCAAAAGCTACACCCCATCTACTTCAAGGGGTATGGACTTGATCACATAATATAGGACATATCATAATATTCTGGACTTCTAGCAGACAAAGGTAATACTGTTTCAATTCTAGCTCATACAGAGCTGAAGAGAGTCTCAGTCTTCTGAACTAATGTGATCCATGGAAAATTTCTCCATTTGCTATAGCCACTCTTGACATCCACATTTCAAATCTGTCACAAAATCAATGTGTTGCAGCCCTGCAAGACTGGGCAATGGAAACGGTGCCCTTGACAAGAAAACATAGTTTGTTAATTGTACAGTGTCCCTTGGAAAAAGTGTCCCTTGACAAGAAAACATAGTTTGTTAATTGTACAGCACCCTTGGAAAAAGTGCCCTTGACAAGAAAACATAGTTTGTTAATTGTACAGTACTGTTCTAGGGCAAAAGTTTTATTAAAATATCAACATTTTACCACATGTTAAAAAATTCTATGTTTTTACAATTCTTTATAAATCACTGAAAACATAACCAGAAAACAAATAAACAACAACAACAACAACAAAACACAAAYCAAAAAAGAATTTTGGTTGGTCTGAGAAAGCTTGTCATATTTTAGCAATGAAACAACTTAGCTAGTGAAGCATAATGTGTCAACAAGATGGAATTCCACTTTCTAAAGGCTAGAGTGCCCATTCCATAGAGGAAAACAATACATGATTACTGCTTAGAGCTTGTGGCATAATGCTAGCAGCTCAGCATTTAGCAATAATAGAAAATGTCTGTCTCATTTTCATTCCCCTTGAAAAACTCCCTATATGATGTTCTGAAATACTCCTGCTGTGAGTCAGCTTCTTAATCTCAGCAATATCTTCAAATATTACCTTATCCACAGTAATACATTTCTGGTGAATTGTCTTAAAAGTAAAAATTTAATGACATACAGAACAAGGACAGATATCTCAAATAYAATAACAAAGAGTAACCCTTCAGTTTAAGTAGAGGTACTAGATAGCAGCTAAATCCTTGATTTCCATTTTAGTGTTTCACAAAGGTCTTGAGGTTCTTTCTTTTCTGAATTATTCCTCTGTTTTTCAAAACCTCAGAGCCTCTTATTCCTGTTCCTGCTTTTACTTTCATTCCCATTTAGAACTGAGAAAAGAATTCAGATCGTTATGTACGCAGTACTGCTTCACCTTTGCTTCACTTTTATATTCATCTGATAATAAAGCGCAAAATATATATTTTTTCAAGGTATCTTCAAAGATTGTCTTGAATTAGCACTATTCCTCTTGACTATCTTTGTATCTGGAAGTATCCTAAAAGATGCTTATTCTTTCTTTGCATACATTCAMGATTTTCCTGCTACTACTAATGAAGAGCAATGCACGTGATTGAACTAAACATTTATATCTACATCTTAGTTTTAAAACAGAGTCTTTCAGGTTAGTCAGACTTTCAAACATTTTGGTCAGGCACCGTAGCTGGAATACTGTCCCCAAACTACACACAAGACAGACTGAATTTGCACAAAGAAAGTATCATGCCAAGATATTGCATTAGATCTGAGCTAGATAACAAAGAATACTTTCAACTGCCAGAYGGAGAAGATACTCAGGTACTTTTATGGACTATTGTATACTTCTATATGTACAAAATAGCTCTGAAAGAGTATTTCCAAACTAATTCAGGTCCCAAAGGGAGTAACATAGCATCAACATGGCACTGCAACCAAAATACAAACACTATCATCACCACACCTAGCAGGATAAAAAGGACACCCCAAACTAACAATAACGTCATCTGGCTAATCAAAATTAACTCAAGTGAATAGGAAAGTGTTGCTTGGCATTTTTTTACATCGTAGATTTGTGTCCTCAAAACTCAATATTTTTTCAAATTATTTAAGGTCCACATGTGTGTGTATTAATATGCTTAACAAAGCGCAGGAGAAGAAGCATGCATGCAAGGAGATGCATGCACAGGAGATAATGAACCACAGGAAAGAGCTTTGTGGACAACAAGAATGGGCATTGCACTTCTCGTGCAACTATTTTAGAGTGCTTTCTATTTTATTAAGCTTTCTGAAAAGAGGTAGACAATCATTAACACTTTTTTCTATAAATATATTGAAATTGCTTTTGGTATGTGTTTCCTTAGCTATGACAGAAGAACGCAAAAACAAATTAACAGGAAAAAACTATTTGGAAGAGTGAAATTGCCTTAGGGATTTTGTTCTATGTAATACAATGACCTAGGAATTCTATTAATAAAAAAGACATGGTATTTATATTTATTGATTTCTCAGGGAATACTTGCAGTCTGCAGCCTTAAAATTTCACTTGTCCTGGAAAGGAATGCAACTTTTGTAAAATCTCAGCATTCTTCAATGGCATTTTCCTTACAGCACGGTAAATACAGTGTAAAGAGATGAAATAGTCCCACATTTTGTGCTCCCTTTGCAGGACTGTAATACTTTCTGTATCACTGCAATTGCTATACACTAAGGTTGAGTTCTCGCTTGTGGATTGCAGTACCATCYGAGGGGATCAGAATGAAGCACCACAAAACATCAATTACGACAGCCTGTTCCTGCGACCATTTAAATTCTAGGCCAGACCTTAACATAGTTTAAAGTGATCTCAGCAATTCCACAAGCTGTATCACTTATATAGCTATAGCTATCTACACTACAGCTTTAAGAGTCAGGTCTACCAGCAAGGGATCATTAAAACAGAGTGGCTCTCTGGAAATACATTCTTCTTGCCTGTATACACAATATGCTAGGAAGGAGCAAACTGAAGGGACAAAGACTAACAGGGGCTCTGTTTGCCCAGTCCCATCTCACCCCATTCCAAGGGAGTCTCTTCTTGGATGGGCCAGCTGATATTGCCTGCTGTAAAATGCCTGTATCATGATGGAGGAGGGGGAGGCATAAAATTACATTAAATTATCTATGTCCTTAAGGTTACCATTTTTCAGGGGGCAAAGAAAGAACTAAAGACATTTATTTCTACCCTGTTTCATTATGCTTAGGTACAGATTCTGAGGAAAGGCCCAAATGTTACTAAAATTTGGCTTGCAGATCAGCCTCATGCTTCTCAWTTTAGCACAAGTGAATTGTACACACTAATGTTCAAGTTATCATATAACCTAAAACAAAGGTCTAGTACAAACTCAGGACTGCATATCTGATAACCAGCAAGCACAGCACAGACTCCATAAAAGGAAACAGAAAAGCCTGTAAACTAGGCAATACATCAATCCTTTATGCTATGCACATTTTATTTACAATGCAATTCCAGAGTCAAAATGATGATGAATGAAGCTGCAAAATGCAGTTGGATTTTTTGTCATTTCAAGGCAAAGAGCAGAGTAAAAATTATTTGTGATTTTATCTTTTTTAACCAATTCCCAATAGTTAGTCTGGAGGCATTTCTTTTCATTTACTCAGTCTTGTTTATCATTACTTTCCCACCTTCTTCTTTTATTTTATAGTCCTCTGTCTRCTCAGTGAGTCTGGGGAGTACTGTGTTTTTACATGCACCACTGCATGGACAGATAGGAAGTTTTACGAAGGTCGACAGATGCTAACCTACTCATAGAAGACAAGTTACTGCAACTTCCTAGTTCAGCAAAGCATTATTCTTCCATGATATCAGTTTGAGCAACATYGAAACTACAACAAAAAGTGCATTTTCCACCAAGAAAGACAACAGCAAGAGCATGATAATATTTTATGAATATAGATATTTTCACTTCTCTCGTAGCCTTCATGGAATTCAGTATTAATATCAAGTACAGAAAGAGCATCTAAATACAAACGTCAGTTAGTCACTCCAATCTAGCATTTAATGGAATCTTTTATATATAATTTTCTCTCTGTGTATTACTATTTTCCCTGCAGCTTCTTTCTTTTAAGGTACGTGTTATTYGTTATATGCCAAAAAGTCGCTGATTCACATGATTTGACCTTTTAGCAAGAACATTTTCAAGTGTCACCTGTTTTTGTTTTCCAAAAACACGCCATTAATTGTGCATACCCTCTGCTAAAAAGCAATTCTTATGAGAAAATAAAAGTATTTCTATATTTCTCTTCATCATATATCTTAAAATACATAAGCAATGTCACTGCAGTCTCACTGACTGGTCATTCTCCTTCTCTCTCTTTCTCCTTTTTCTCTCTTTTCCTATAAAGCTAGGTGATGTTAATAGAATAATGAATGGTTTGCTTTAGATGTTGCTCAGTTTTGCTGAGTGCTGGGAAAAAAAAAGTCAAAGCGCTTTTGGCTTGTCATTTGCATGGTTCAACTTCTTACTCTAACTCCTTAGATCAGAAGCTCCTGGAGCGAATGAATGCAGAGTATTCAGGGATGGAYGCTGTCTGCGTGGCAGAGCAGTCAGTCTTAAGCCACGGTAAGGTATTAAAATTGCTTATGGAAAAGCAATGGAAAAGGCAATGTACATGCTGTGTACATGTACCTCGCGTCCACTCTAGGTGCAGTATTAGTGCAGTTCCACACTAGTGGCTATATGACCACTGTAAAGCGGGCTTCAGATTCACCTATAAATCTGATCTGCTGCAGAGTGAAATAAATGAAAGCATTCGGTCCAAACACGGTAAGCCACGGTAAGGTATTAAAATTGCTTATGGAAAACTACAGCATCTCACTCTGGTAGGAATGGCAATTCGGAGTCACCAACAGGAAAGGAAAACATGATCTTTCCCCCCCTTCTTCTGAAGTGCTACAATATGTTTCCCACAGAGCTGGTAGGAAAATGTTTGCTCTTACCCCGCAGCCTAGTCCGTTGCTTGGTTCACACACAACTTTCCTCTCTCCTGGTTCGGGAAGCAAGCCTGCCCCGCAGCCGGGAGTGGGGCACAGCGCTCCCCCCAGCTGCAGCACGCACTCCTCGGCCCCATAGCGCTGGTAGCGGTTGTACTGCAACACAACAGAGTCGCGTTAGTGCTCCAGCAGCGTGCAAGCAAAGTCCATAAAAACTGCCTAGTCAACTTTCTTCTCAAAACACATTTCATGAAAATTGACTGGCGAAATATTTCTCTCGCATACATTTATTTTAATATTAAGTGTGTTTTGTTTTGCTGTGGCCCTCAGGAAAATTTTTAAATGTTTTGCAATGATAATGTGGTCTCATCCCAAGAGCCTAAAAGGCAATAGAAATGTCTCCGTTTTCTGATAGAGATACTGAGATACARGAATACTTAATAACACACTCAAGTTCACACAGGAAACTTGTGCTAGAGTAAAGAGAAAAATCTAGATCTCATGAACAATACAGGGTTTTTAGCTTCCAGTGAATCCTCAAATTCTGCTCTAAAATGATTGATGTGACTGCAATAATTTTCCCTGTTCTAATTTACCCTGCTTTCAAACTGAGCTAAGCTGAGCAAGTACAAATCATGCCATGTACATGTACCTCGCGTCCACTCTAGGTGCAGTATTAGTGCAGTTCCACACTAGTGGCTATATGACCACTGTAAAGCGGGCTTCAGATTCACCTATAAATCTGATCTGCTGCAGAGTGAAATAAATGAAAGCATTCGGTCCAGACAGCCCTACAGAACAGAAAGGGAAAATCCCAAAGGCCAGAGATGAAGGGAGTCGTATGAATTTTCTCTGAGGGAGATGAATGACGTTGCGGCGTGAGAAAGGAACAAAACAAAGCTTTATGTTTCAGCACTCACAATGGTATTTAGTACTTCATAAATTTTTATCTCCTAACTGATCATGAAAACCCTGTTGCACCTTCCTTTTTTTTTTTTTTTTTTTTTAGGAAAACAAACAAAAATCTTCTCTCCAGCTCCAACATCTCTCCAAAGAAACCCAATAAGAAAAACTGAAGCAATAGGACCAAAACCTCATACCCAAAGCACACAAAGCAGCATTTTAAATTACAAAGACACTGAATATTTTGCAGGTACATTTAAGAAGATTCTTCTACAAGTGTTGCCATAACATGTCTTGTTATAGTGATTTTTTTTTCAAATAGTATGTGAATTTTCAAAACAGTACAACATATAGAGATATACAGTATAATATATAGAGAGACATAAAGGTGTTGCATCCCATAAGGACAAA
>NW_028186377.1:307537-382151 GCF_003343005.1 Rhea americana | reverse complement strand
AAAAAAAAAAAAAAAAAAAAAAAACAAAAAAAACCCCAGACAAACTCCGTCTCAAAAGTAAAGCAAAACCTGAAGGGAGAGAAAGCCTTACAAATATCCCTCAATGCAAGAAAGGCAGTTAGAAGTTGTGAATTAAGGTTTTCCCCTTGGGTGTTGAAGAGAGCAGCTTTTTGGGAAATTTAGAAGATGTGTCTGCAAGATCTCCTTGAATGTGGGAGCTCAGCAAGTCAACTGGTGTTTTTCTGTGTTATTATTTTGCTTGAACCTGAGGTAATGGAATGAATATTTAGTGTCGGACTCTATCAATTTTCAGCAAAGTTTGTGATTCTTGCACTAAATATGTGCKGAGTGCTCTGAGTCATTCTGCCAGCCTTGAACAGAAATACTGGTAATCACAGCTGCAAAACTCTTTGCTGACCTAATTTTTCTGCAGGGCACGGACTGGACCTGAAGGTGAGGATGGAGATTGTCTTACCCTGTTAAAAGGTAACACTCCATTGTGTTGAATGTTTGATTGCTAGTAGCTTCTTATTATAGAGACAAATGGCAGTGACACTCTAGTTGAGATTCTGTCAGCATTTTCATTATAACTTCTCAGCTGAGAAAAAGGATATATTTTCCAGTCCCTAACTTAGCATAAAAGAGCATGAAATGATTCCTTCTGTCTCCTCTCCTTCTTTTTTTGATACACAAAATGGGGGGATAGGAAAGGTTGGACTCAATCTGTCTTCCTAAGTTATACAAAGGAAATGGTCCTACTGGTGAGAAGGAGAAAGAAGTCATATTTTATCCAAGAAATTTGATATTTTATACTAGTTCCACACAGAAATCATGCCAAATCATTATATAATTATAGCACTGTTAGCAGGGATTTTCCCACTACAAAATCCAAACAAATAGGTCATTCTGAAGACAGGAAAATTTCTGTTAAATGTGCTTGGACATCTTGCTGTCTAGTTAACAGCCTGTTTCCTACCTTCACAGCCCAGATACACTTACATCATTTTACTATTTCTTTTTTCTTGCACCCACACAGCAGCTTAGTAAATACCCAGCAATGAACTAAAACATGTAGAAGCAGAGTCTGTACAGGTTTGCTGCCATTACACAGTCATACATAAAATATGTTGATTTATATGCTATATTCTGTGGTATGAAGCAAATAATCTCACTTTACATTAAGGGTGCTTTCATAAAAASCTTGTAAAGGATCAAAACACTTATTCATGAATCAGCTATTTGCATAAAGACAGAGACTATATCTACTGGAGGCATTTTCTCCTGATACATCACAGCCATATGCACCACACAGACCTGAAGCAATCAACATGTTTCAAACAAGAGTCCTGGAAGTATTTTCAATCATACACCTAGATCAGATATTATAAGATAGTCTATTACTGGTTTATTTTACCTCTGACTCTTAACTGGATGTTTAAAGTGGGATTCATTTTACTTTGCTTAGCTTTCCACAGTGATGATGCCTACGTATGGTTGAACCGGTTGTTTAGACCCTCCCTTATAATTAATAGAGAGAAATAGGATGCATTCCTCATTTCTGTTCCAGATTTATATATTAACATGAGAACTGAGCCCCAAAGCGTCTTTTTCTCTTAATTATAAGGGGAGATTAAACAATTAACTAAATGATGACACCTAAAGTGGTGACTCTCACTTTAGGTGCTGCTGCACCAATAATTCTGATTCTGGCACTTAGCCAAAGCTATTTTTGAAAGCAAGGTTTAGGTTCCTAAATAGGTTAGACAGAATCACCTCACCCAAATTTAGCTCTTCAGAAATTAAGCATCTTATCTAAACAATTCCTATAGGTGCTAGCTATATTGCATGAGAAGAGAAAACCATCCCTACAAGGAAATTTATCCTATCTTAAATGTGATGTCGAAAATAGGTGGGATGAATCACCCTGTAGAAATGCTGTAGTTGAAGCTGAGACAACTAACATTTGTTAGACATTTGTAACATTTGTAATATTAGACATCTAATATTTAAATAGCTGTCATTGAATCAGACGAATCTAATTCTTGTATACACTTAAAATTTTACAATATCTACTTTACAATATCTATTACTCAATTATTATCAATGTCCCTGATTTAAGAGAGGTACTCATCATGTGTAAAAGGTGTCTGAACATATTATAAGTAGGAAAAAAAATATCTCCAATTATTTTTAGGAAGATGCTTTTATAGAATTTAATATATGGGGAACTTGACTGTACTGGCATTCATGATACCTTCTTTCAATTCCTGGCAGCAGCAGAGCCTTCCTATGGTTTTCACCTAAGTCACTTAATCTGTGCTCCTCATCAGTTCCCCATTTGTTCCCCATTTGTTAAGAGGAAGAATGATACTTGCTGATTTCACTGCAGTGTTGAGAGGCAAAAGCCATTAATAGTCATGAGGACATCAAATACTATGGTAATGAGGAGCATAAAATTACACAGAAATCACCAGCCATCTACTGCTGCTAGAAATCAGCTTTCGAGCAAAGCATGTCAGGCATTTATATACCACTGTAATAAAGGCCTCAGAAATACAGGTAGGTAAATAATTGCCAGATTCACCAATGGACCATATATTTCAATGCTTTTTTGGAAAAAAAAGTTCTTTAAAAATCATGATTTACTTCAGATCACCAGCACTAAGACCGCTAAAGGTATGTGCACAAGATAGGCWTAAAACATTGATTGTATGTGTGTTTGTGTGTATGTGTGAAAACTGCATTCTGCAGTGAACCTCCCCCTCAATTTGTGAATTGTACCACTCAACCCAAATCTATAGTTCTCATGGAATAAAATTTTAAGTGAAAAATTCTCAGCTCTACTTACGGTGTTTCTACCACATCACAAAATTCTCTTATGCAAGCTTTGTTTATAAAGACTTGTCAGGGTTTTAATAATTGATTTTTAGAAATTATTATAAATTATCGGATGACATAGACATGGAGGCTGGATAAATGTAACCATTTATTCCCTGCTCCTCATTTTCCAGATTAGGATGGTATTCCTCTGAGTCTTAGAATGGTACCAGGCTTTCAAACAGCAGAGATTCAATCTTTTGATACTGTAAATCAGGTAATATAATTGAAATCATGGGGCTGACACAGAATAAAGTAGGTTTAACCAAGGATCACAGTATTTTCAGCTACASTGAGATTCAGTTATTAAGACAAAACTGAAATGGATGTATAAAACCCCTGCAAAATGCACATTATGAATGCAGYGCTTACTTGCCATGTTATTTAATTTGCAAGACATGCTTCAATATGCCTTATGCTATTTTAATTTTGCTTTTACACATTAGGCACAGGATTTTTTTTTCCTCCCTTTTTTCTCATACCTAAAAACATCTGCTTGGTAGTAGCTTCCCAGGGAACTTTGGACAAAAGTTTAACAGTAGATGCAAAGCCAAAATTTTTAATCTCTAAGAGGTAATTTGATTACTTGTTCCTTTAAACTGCATGTGATGGTCTCAGAGGAAAGAAAATCTACTTTCTAGAGTCAGATTGTTTTTACTGCTCCTATAAATYAAATAACCATCTGTGTGTCTTAAAATTAGATTGTGGAGGTTATTAGTCCATAATGTAGACTAAGCACTTTATTTGTATGTATTATACACATATGAAAAAAATAATTAGTTAGATAATATAATTAGGCATCTAAAAGTACAAAACTCAGCACACATTGGACTAKTAAAAAATACTTATGAAAGCAGCATCAGGAAGGTGACTGAAATTATAATGAGATGGACTGACATAACGTGTACGAAGGACAAGAGGAAGAACATTCCTTGCTTTTACCCTACTCTGTGGTCACTGGACCACATGCACTGTATTTTTCCTGAGTTGGTGGGCTCTTCTGTTGACCCATGATAGGATGAGAAGAACAAGTCTAGAGCATCAGCTCCTTCTTGCTCCCTCAGGAGCACTGTGCACATCGCAAAGGAGAACTGCCTTCTAGAGGGCTAGAATTTGCTTGACTTTAAGAGTCTTGGAAATTGGGTATGACAAAAAAGTATTTCAGGTAGGAAACCCATGACTGGGCCAGTACAAATTCATGCACAAAACGGAATTAGAGCAGAAAGGAGAAAAGGAAAGACTGCAGTTTGCAGAGTGRTATGAAAGAAAGCACAAGCTAAGGAGTAAGAAAATACAATAAAATGAACAGTGAGAAGGGAGGACACTTGAACAGGTTGTACAGGAAATCAAACTGAATGTAGGAGAGACAACAGGATGCAAGGCCTTGGCAATGAAGAAGATGGTATTTGTCTTGACACTGTATTTACAAACTGTTGGAAGTTTCTGGTCTTCCTGCATATATTTGTGAGCTCAGTCTGAATAGATCGAACACTGGAGGTTAACATTCAATTCCTTCTAACCCTTGTGGAGCTTGAATCCATTTTCCTTTCTCCTCTACAAATGACACAACCATGAAAGCTCTAAGGGATGCAAGGAAAGCTTAATCTCTTCAGTTGATGCTGTTACATTTTGTGTAACTAGGATTTGCTGAAGTTAGGACCGGCTGGCAGGAATTCCACTTCCCAGGTCAGAAGAATGATAATCATTCTTCTTTTCTAGTTCAACAAATATATGCATAGCCCATGAAAGTGGATCAAAATTCACCTAAGAGACAGAATGAGTCCCACCTTCAGATATCTACATCCACCTGCAAGGTCGAACACTAGGGTTAAAATCCATTCTCTGAATCTAACAAAAGGGACGTGGAAGAGAACTGCTCTGTCTGCTATTTTTTACAGACAACTAAACAACTGCTTTTGACAGGAAAAGAAAATCCTTTAAAATAATTTTGATCACAAGCACTTTCTCCCTTCTTTCTCCCCCATGTTCATTTCAGCTGCTGAACCAAGAATAAATTATTCTCACTTCTCTAATGCACAGACAGTATGGAAAAAAAAAAGGGAGTAAGGAACAAGTTGTTTGTGACAAAAAACTGAAAGAAGATTAAGTTTTGATACACCAGGAAAGATATAGCTTAGTTGCTCACATGGATTACAGTTACGTGTGAAATCAGGAAAGAACATTATTGGGAGACATTCAAAGCAGATACAGCATAGGGAGAGAAGAGAGACAACTCATGGGTGCTGTGAAGCTGCTGTAAAGTTTGTAAAGTTTGTTGCATAGGCCCAGTGATAGAAAAAAATGTGAAAGGGGATCACGAGTTAAACAAAGTAGCTCAATTTAAGAGAAAGAGTTGTGATGACAAATCCAAAAGGCAAGTCACCTGAGGTGGACTAAAATCTGAGATTAGAAAGAAAAGGAGAGGAAAATGAGAGATGCATGCAGGCATCACTAGTATTCAGGTACTCTGAGCAGGAGGATGAAGTCAGTGGAGGAAAAAAAGAAAGTGGCAAAGCACAGAGCTACGTAAGGAAGTCTACTCATGAAGATACAGATTTCAGAACACTAATAAAAACTCTTTGGTTTATTAATTATGAACTAGAAATATTTAGTAAAAATTCATTCAGAGATTTTTTTTGACTACACGTGAATTATTGAGAGGTGTCTTACATTTTTTTCTAAATGCAGTTATCCAAAATTCTTGACCCAGAAATACTTCAGAAGCAATTTGTAGGTCATATTTGGCATCTTCCTGCAYTAAACTCTGCTGATTAATTGAAATGACATTTCTTTTTCTTGAGTGGGTAAATAGCATGTATCAATTAGTTTAAAACTGACTTTACATTAATATTCTGTAACATATACTTTAAATTAAATTCCACAGTCATTAGCATATTCGTTTCAAACAAAAAATGAAGAGAACATTCCTCCTGCCACACACATGCATTGTAGACAAATTCCTTTAAAAATCAAATCAGAAGTTAATGATTTCTGTCCTCACTGCATTCTCTCAGTACTAGACTCCCATAGCTCCTGAAGTTATGGTTCACAGTGAAAGCTTGCTCAAGCCCACTCCACTTCTAAGCAGAACAGAGATGTGCATTTGCAGATTTTCAAAACAGGGTATTCTGTTACCTAAGTTACCCCCAACTCACACTAAAAAGTGCAAAAAAAAATGGACTGCCATCCAGACTAGCCCTGATTCCAAGAATATAAACATTCCCAGCATTTCTAATGAAAAAGGGAGTGGCAATATGAGTTGCAGCAGCAGCTGATAGGAGAAATCTGTTAAAATTGATCATTCTCTTGTCAAAATATCAAAAAATTGGAAGATACATTCTGCGAAGTTGTCAGACCAGATGATATAGCAGAGAATTGCAGCTATACATTACTTAGCGTCTTCTTTTCCAGCCGCTAGCACGCCATCCGCTTCATCTGTGCTCTGACCTGCTGGGGGCACTCAGGTATAGCAGCAAACTGCTCCTGCGTTATTTGTTTTCCCTTCCAGCCTTCAGATGTAGCTGCTATTTTATTCATGAATCACAGTTTTCCATTTAAACAATTAAACAAGATTTTTTAAATCACTTTGAGGAGAAAAGAAAAGAAAAGGGAAGTTTCTTGGAGAGTCATTAGGGAGACTCCATAATGGTGCATTGCTAGTCAAATTGCTATGTTTCGATACTGGAGTGTTTAGGTCTGAAATAAAGTGTTCTTTCTGCTATCTCTGGCACTGACTTGTTGAATTATCTCTCTTACAGTGTATTACTGCATCTTTAGCATGTTTTTGTATGCAGCTTGTACTATCACCAAATGTGGAACCACTTGCCTTTATTTGCAAAAATAGCCAGACTGACAGAGCAAAGGGCTACTGCAGGGGACTGGGACTTTTCTGTGTTGTGTTCTTGTTCAGCTACCCCCCAGGTAATAAATCTTTCACCCCAGTTCTGTATATATTTCAGATACCTGTGAAATGAAGCAGTTAGACAGGGAGCTGGACTGCATCCATTATGCTAGGGGAAAATAAGGAATTATGAATAATGAAATCAAACTGCAAGAAAACACAGAGTTAAAGAGAGCTAGAGGGCCTCAGGTTTTACTTTTCTTGGGGTAGTATGTCCAGGCGATTCTCTTCACCTTAGACAGAGTTTTGCAGTGAGAGAGTTTGTGAAAAGAAGGTCTGAAGGAAAACAGTTGAAGCTGCTGAATTTCTTTTTTTCTGCATCTGTTCCATCTTATAAAGTGGCAGGAAATCAGAAAGCAGAAAAAGAATAACGATTCAAAGCATGAAGAAGCCTTTTCACATTCACCACCTCTAAAAGAGGTTTGCCTTTAGAGGCTTTTCTAGGTCAGACTCTCTGGCATCTTCACAGAGGGACAAGTATCAAGTGGAGTAACAACCTGTTCCTAAATTTATTTGTGTTGCATTTGAAATGCATTTGAAATGTATTTGAAATTACCATGGAAGCCAATTATATGTGGGAAGTTAGGTACCCAGAATATACATCATATACCGAGAGAGTTCATACTCCTTTATCACTGTGCTAGACTATGATTAACTCTTTCTGTAAAGTCTAAAAATAATTCCTTCTTTAAAAACTGTCTTGTTGTTACCAGTCAAACCTTAAAAGATAAAATTCTCAACTGGAATAAATTTCCCATAAAGCATATACTTGACAGAACAAAAGGCCAAGGTGCAACACGGGAAACTAACACATCCGGGAGACTGCAGAGAATTTTGCCTATTTCGACAACTGTATTATCATTACAGAACTGCTTTTCAGCAAATATTAGCATGATCAGCGACTCATCACACTTCAAGTTAAATATAAAGTCGTTTTTTCTCAGCATTTGTCCTCCTTCAATGCCTATGCTTAGCTAAATAAACAGTTTATTTAGACAGACAGATAATATAGGCAGACAAATGTTTTCCAGTGGCTTGATCCCACAAGCCGCTCAACACTTTTATCTCTTACTGACATAAAAAAATGATATATGCTCAGTATTCACAAGAAACAAATACCTGACAAAGAAATGGTAGAGTCTATGGTTTTGTATTAGTAACAGTTGCTTGATTTGAATTTGACTGAACTTTGGTTGATAAAGGTAAAAGAGTTGAAGAAACAGACTTTTCTAAGGCGTTTGTCTTGGTGCCACATGACATTTTGATGAAGTATCTAGAGTGATACAAAATTAATACGCCATATATTAAGAGGATTAAAACTTAAGCTATCTGGCAGGTCTCAAAATATAATTGTAAATACATAATCATCATTAGGCAGGTGTGTTTCCAAAAAGGTCCTGAAGGTGTTGATTTTTGGCCTTATGCCACTTAAAATTTTTGTCAATGACTTGGAAGAAAACCAAGAACTTAAAACATCACAGATAAAGTTTGCAAGAATCTGAGAAGAGGAAATAATGAACTAGATAAGCTCATGCTACAGAATAATCTGGACTATTGGAAAATTGGATTTAAGCAAACAATTTACATTTCAGCACAGTCAAATGTAAAGTTACTTTTCTAGGAACAAATATTTTCCATAGTTGCAGACTATGATTTCTGTCTGATGTGGTGGCTAGGTGATGTGATGGACTGGTGAGCTGAATCTGAGCTGTGTCCTTCCACATCCAAAAGCACTAAAGCAACTCTCAGATGTATAAATAGGAACCTCTTAGGAGGAAAATTCCATTTGTTCTCACTGTCACCGCTTTACCTGGAAGCTATGAATATCTGCACTGGGCATGTACATTTTAAACTATTTTGGCTGAAAAATATTTAGCTGACAATCTGGTTGACAAACTGACTTGGTTTTGTTGTATACACAACCTATTTTAATCCTTTTTGGGGCATGGTGGCTCTTCCTGAGTCACGTTCACAAGTTCAAGTGATGAGCCCTCATTGCCTTCTGATGGAAAGAAGGGAACTGGACAGGCAAAGGATCTGGACACTGAGGAATGGGAGATACTGCAGAATAGGGAGTGCACTGGCAGAASAGCTGAAAGAAAAGAGGCTGGGAACTTTCTGTCCTTCATGACCGAAATGTATAATAAGATCTAAAGTCTGCAAGTGATTTCTAAACAAAGCATGGATGTTTTTCTGGGCATTATATTCTAGTTTGAACAAGAATTAATTCAAGAAGTCATGTAATCCGGATTCTAAAGAAGATCAGAAGAGATCATTACAACAGTCCTTTCCATTATTATAATCTGGCCTTAAATACATAAGCATTTTCAAAATAAACCTAGATTGAACATGTAGCAGGAAGATGTCCCTATTATTCTTTGACTATTGCTTGAGCTTGAAGAAAATATATGCTAGTTGGTAATGCTGAAATTGTAAGTAGGCTGAATTCAGCAGAGTTTTAATTAACTATGATTTTCTATCTAGTACACATGACAACTGAAAAAGACATACTCCGAAGTGTGTCTTAAAAAACAAATAACTAACTAAATAAAAGAAATAATTAAATAGTCATATGAATAAGGAATTTCCCTGATATCCCTTATTTTCTTCATTTACATGATTTTAACTTTTTTTTTTACCCTGTTTTTGCACCATTTTCTCTCAAACTATCAAATTTTGGGCTCCTTCCAAGCAAATACTACTGTGGTCTCCATTAAACTAATTACAATATTGCTTTTGTGAGGGAGAATATAATTGCAGTATTCTTTATATTTGTATGGGTTACTTGAAATAACTCAAGTAGCAGGGCAATGTTCAATACTTGCAAAGATATTTGTAAAGACTGTAATGATGATATCCAAATATCCTGTTAAGTGTAGCCATTTTCAGTGAAAGACAAACCATTCATATCCATTCTGCAAAACAACTTTCCATCTACATAGTTTTATGCTTCTAATCCATGTTGTGAAACATTTTTCATCTGTTTAGGTCAATAAAAATGTTCAGTCAATAAAAAAGGAGTAATTCCATTTAAAAACTTGAAAAATACACAAAATATTTTTTGTGGTAAAAATACTGTATTTTAATAGCAGTGCTTTACTCATAGAACTCCTCAGTCTACTCTCTTCAAGACTTTTCTTCTTATTATAGATTAATTGTCCTGTTTTGAGGTTGCTGGTGGTTTACATCATCTCTGTTCTGGAGATAATGTATGACCATATAATTTAATACTCTCCTAATGCAAAGAAAGAAAGGTGGGTGGGCAAAGGTGAATAAAGAAAAATTAATTAAATAGGCAGTCTTAAATCTGATATTTACTTATTTCTGAATTCTTGATTTGAACCCTTAACTCTTTTAGCCTTCCTTTTTATGTCTACCGCTTCCTTTTCTAAAAAGCAAATAGAAAATAAAAAAAAAAAAAACAGAAAGTCCATCAGGTAAATCATTTCAGCTTTGTCAGTGGTCATTACCAAGGCTGCATTCTGTAACTCCATCCTCAGAGCTATCAAACCCTCCTTCAGCCCTCTCCCTCCTACCCTCATTCTCTGGGTTTAGCTGCTCCCTCCTTCCCCTTCCAAACTCTCCTTTCTTCCTTCTCTTCCTAGTCTTCTCTGCATAGCTTCACCTCCTCCTTTAGTGCAGACCTTCCTTTATTTACCAGTCTCCTGTAGCCAGTTTCTTTACCYAGTCATTGCCCTCCAGTCCTTGTAAGACCTTTATCCCTCTCCCCTGGTTTCTACTCTTACCTTCTTTGCCTGGTCAGCCCCACCTCTCCTGCTTCCCCAAGCTTCATCCCTGGTGTCACTCTTCCCTCTATTTGCCAGCTGGCTGCCATCAGTCTCTTGGCCCAGACAATCCTAGCTATAATTTCTTTTATTTGCTCTTCTTAAATCCTCAGTCTCAACAGCGTTTTTCTTCCATTCCCACCTTGGGAACTGCCTGCCCTATTTTTTGTCTTTTTTTCTATTCCTGACAGTTAAATCCTCCCACACTCCTCTACAGGCCACCTTCTTGCTGAGGAAAAACTGAGTCCCTGAGGGATTAGGCTAACTTTCTGTAACAGCTGAAAAGAGACTCTGACAGGGGGAGCACTAAAAGTGTAGAAAACTTAACAGCAGTCCTAACTGTCATAAAAATATACTTGTAGGTATACATGGAAAGGGACTGGAAATTGAAAGAGAATGGAGAAGCAAAAGGAGGTTCTAGACAATAAAGTTGGATCTAACCCCTAAGGAACCAGACTTGGACTGGACATCTCCTGAGACCTACTCCTGCCTCTGACAGAGCCTTCATATAGCCTAAGTCCCTTGGGGCTAGAGTCACTGAAAGACATTGATACTCTGATGTATATAGTACATGAGTGCTGACCTGTTAGGTCCTTGCTCCCCAGAACCTGCACTGTGTYAGGCAGTTAGGCTCCATGAACAATGCATGAGGAGAAGCAGACTTGAAAGAAAGGTACAGACAATGTGAACTTCAGAAATGCTAAGTATTCAAAAATTCAACTTGCCTTTCAAAATTTAAAGCTATTTTCTCAATATAGCTATACATTAATTTTAGTATTGACCAAATAGGAACCGTGACCATATATACCATGAATACTTCTAAGTATTACAAAAGCACAACACTTACACTTTCTGAAGATCCCCCTATAGATCTGCTCTGTGAGTACAAAACACAGTTATAATTATGAATGGGAAACCTACTTTTAAAAGATACAAAAAGGTCACAAAAAGTGAAAGATTCTATTATGAGAAAGCTGTAAATATCGGTCCCTTAATCAGACTGCTTGCCTTTCTGATGTTTGAGAGAGCTTGTTTACTGCTATAGTCCAAAGCTGAAAAGCTGTGGCAGATAGCAGATGTACCAATTAATAACCTGTCAAGGCTGATGGATAGAATAAAAAAAAAATCTCATGTATATCCCCTGTGTGCTTTTCCCCCCACATTTCATGTCACTGGAGGTCATGAGACACACACTGCCTCCCTGGAGAGAGATGAAACTGTCTTATTAGCGTCTATCTTTCATGACATTGCGATGCTGCCTTTGAGCTGCTAACTCACCTGCTCTTCTCCCAGAATCCTGAAGTGATGAAGCTCTTTAATCAAGGAGTCTGGACAGCCAGCTGTTGGGAAGAAGCAAAACCAGGTATTTTAGAGCTCCCCACCAGTGCTGTTTCAGTACAAGACACATAGATGCAGAGAGGATCAAATACACAGATTACATTMGATAAAGAAGATTAGAAAGGTTAGCCATGGTTCTGCAGGCATCAGGAGGCTGAAAACCATCTATCAAATAATCCTTCCACATTTCCGAGCATACTACCAAGAACACTTAGAAAGGTTATGTTCTGTATATTTTAGTCCTTTTCCCAAAGGGCTGCAAACCAAAAGCACGATGCAAATTGTAGCACTCTCTGCCAGATACCGTCAGCCCCTTAGTGTAAGCCAACAAGCTTGTTAAAAGAGAATCACACATCAAAACCTTGGTTTTGATGAATTCTGATTCACACAGCAGATTTGGACTCATTTCTAAGCGTAATACAGGTTTTCCCTGCTTCCCTGAAGAACTTCACAGACTCTGCAGGCCTCACAGATCACTTTACTTTTGGCTGTCACAAACACAATCCACTGCACAAATAAGATGTTGTCATCCACTGATGTAAAACACAAACCAACTACACAGGCAGAGGAGAGATTTGCCAAACTTTGCAATCAGATTTAAGGTTTGATTGTTACAGACATTCACATCTCTACAGGCCAGTAAGAAAAAAAACATATCTATCTTGATGCCATTCAGTTTACTGACCTGTTCAGGCTGTGATTACCTTCCTAGTGATGAAATCCAAGGGTACTACTCACTTCTGTAGACTACTAGACTGATTTCTGGCAAGGAATAAAAGTGCAGACCTGTGAAAGTAACCTGGGCTTTATTTCTCTTTCCACATAYTGAATAATCTGCTTGTGAACACAGAAAAGGCGGAGAATACTGCTCTCATAAAAGGAATTAAAAGCATAGCTCTCCCCAGAACATGGGAGGAACTAAGACGTCCATCAACCTGCTTTTCTGCTGACACATTTCTGAATAAATTCTTTTCACTGTTAATGTTGCTGTTAAAAGGATGCAACTGGATTTGGAGATCGTTGTCAGGTTACCTCCATCAGCAGCGTGACTTCACTCAAAGGCAAACTCAGGCATGGCTTATACTCACAACTTTTGTTGGCATAGTTGTGTAGGGGATACAAAAGAAAATAACCCTTATAATTGTAAGCAGTGAAACTGAAAAGGTAAAAACCCTGTATAGATGCACTGATATGGCTATATTAGTACAAGCCTAACAGCTTTGTCTACTTAGGGAAAGGTTTTAAATGAAATGTAGACCAATGTCCTGCTGGTAAATTCTCTATCACCTTTCACAGAAGGTACATGTGGAGAAGGCACTGTCAACACAACTCTATCAGCAAACCCTTTAAAGGTAGCCAGAGTTTCAGCCTAGAGTAATAGATTAGTAGCTTATTTCTTACTAAATCTACTGTTGCTTCCTATTTAACAAAAAATAATCTCCAAACAGCCTTTTCTCTGTCCAGCTCTTCCTTCCCTCTCACACCAGGACATTCACACAATTGAATGCGAGACTGAGTTTTAGCTCTGTCAGTGACTCTTTCCTCATGATTTTATCCTTCTTACCTTCTGGGACCACCCTGTGTCACTGTTAATTCTTCTCCCCTCACACCCCCCAGGCTCAGGCTCTCACTGTTTATTCAATTTCTTGTTCTCAGTGTACTTACGTCAGCATTACTGCATCCACCACAGAAACACTTCTATGCAGCATTTTTCAGTCCATTTTCACTGGCATTTATATCTCCATCTTCCAGCTCATCGAAACCCTCAATGTACCAACTGCTCTGTCTCACTAACTTCTTGGACCGAGGCCTAACTTGTAGCCCAGAGCTCTGAACTTCTCTGTGTTTTAGCTCAGGACACATTGCATAAAACAYGATTCTTCTTTCTTACCCCCAGGACCTTACGTAATTATTGATTTTTTCCCTTATGTCGTTTTCACTGAAAAATTCTGCATTGATTGTACACTGCTATAGAAATTTCTAAGCACAGAGGATAATTATGACTTCATGTAATGCTGCGTGTTAATCTTTTACAGATGTTAGCTTCTTAACAACAGCTAAACTGCTTCTTGCCTCCCTTTGCTTTTTATAATCTTTACAGCTTCTTCCTCCTCCACTCATTTCTTTTTTCCTCTGTTATTCTTTCCAATTTTTCATTTACTACATCCTTAACATGAGGAAGTAATGCTTTTCGCACCTACAAGAACTCTTTCTCTTTTTGTTCCCTTTGAAATCCTGTTTTCCTAATGCCTATTTCTCCTAGAAATCCATCCTATTTCGCTCTCTTCATATACAATTTATATGATCTTCCTTATGTGAACTGTTCACATGCTTCTTCTTTCTCTCTCATGTAAGACACTGTAGACAACCTGGAATCAATAGTTCTTTGTTTTAAAAAAGTTACAAGTATGATGCTATGTATTTGCATTTATTATTAGYTTTACTACATGTAAACAGAGTATTTTCTGTAGCCTATTTTCCAGAGATTTGTCTAACCGAGTTTTCAGTCTTTTCACAGAAGAAAAGAAGAATCAGGAAGAAAAGAATCTTTTCATAGAAGAAGCTCTAAACTTCCACTGGAACTTGAAAGCTGATTACATAAGAGATCCTGAAGTCACTAGAGAAGTAAGGAAGAGATGTAGCATAAAAATGATGTCACTGTTGTCAAGATGCTGTCCAACAAAAATTACCTTAGAAATACTAAATAATATCTTTATATTGAAACATATTAATATCGTGTTCTTTGTAAGAAGTCCTTTTGGTCCCTTCAGTCTTTCATATTGCAGAAGCAAACTGATCATGMAAAAACATTTTAGGAAAAATATAGAAACAATGAAGAAATATGGAAAAAAATAAATAAATGGAGTAAGACCAAGAAAACTTTTTCTCTCTTTGGACATTTTTGGATGTATTTATTATACTTCCTATGCCTACTTTAATTTCTTCTGTTCTCTAAGCAGACCTTTGTAAAACACATTCCAACACTATGACCTATTTTTACCATTTATCTGGTGGCTTTGAAAAAGCCTTGGGTGATGTCAAATTCCTGCACTRTGACTAGAGACAAAGGTTGTAGACAGGTAACCATTCTGTAAGCAAAAAGAAAAGAGATCAAAAAATATCTGCTYTGCTCTCCTCCACATTTGCCAAAGTACATATATATATATATATATGCAAACACATACAGAGATTTAAATACTATTACAAGTTAAGTACAGTACCCACTGTGTTCACAGGCAAGCTTTGCACACCAAAGCATAAAAGAAAAAAAGGTATGCTTAAGTTTCTGATGCACAGCTTGCACTTGCCACACRAAACAAATACTCTGTATTTTACAGATTTCTGCTGTTTTATGTAGAATGCTTTGAGGATTACTTATGCTCTTTGTAGTACAGAAGATCTTATATTCCATAGTCCCAACAATTACCTAAGTTTTCATTTTCCTCTTCCTGCTCAATAATTACTTGAAAAAACACAGGCTGGTATGGAATTTCCACACATATACACCAAAATATAGCAATATTTATATAAATAAATCAATAAAAAATAAATACTACAGTAATAAAAGGCAGTGATGCAAAAGCATGAACAACTGACTTTAATCAGAAGCCAAAACTCTGGGTTGAAGACATCTGCAGGTTGATAAAATGACAGCTAAAACATTTATTARTTCCCTCTTTCAGCTGAAATTCAAACCTATGTGTTTCATATGTTCTTGGCTATGACAACTGTTACAGCTTTTGCCTGCTCTGGAGGCAGAATGAGAYGTAGTAAGTATGAAATTGGTGCAGATCTTTAGTTTTTTTTATACCACTTTTCCTCCTATTTCTTGAAGGAATAAGAAGTATAAAACAAGTGAGACAGCATAGGAAAGAGACCCAATAGTCTCAGTAGGAACCTAATGTATGAGCAGATGATACCAAGTTCAAAGCATCAGTAGCTTTAAAAACTCACTGCAAATAACACCTTTGTTTCCATTTWAAATTTTCTATCACATCTAGATTATTTGTTCTGGTAATTTCCTTTGTTGCTTGATTCCCACTTTGTATTATTAATTTACTCCAAAAGCTAATATAGGAAAGCTACACTTATGAATCAAATGTACCTTTAAAACTACAGAAATTTACAACTGCCAGCCTTATCGTTGTGGCATTCTCTTCATAAAGATATTTTTAATTTGTTCACACAAGGAGACAAAACTGCAAAAGAAAAGTAAAAAAGCAAAATTTAAGAAGGATAGATTAAGAAGTAATGTCTCCTGACATCATAAATCCTCTGATTTGAATTACTCTGTACATACATTTTCAGCTACGCTTATAATTAAACTATGATTCCAACTACTACCAATTTAATTACCCAAATMATATATTTTTTTCTCAGACAGAATTAGCTTCTGTTTTTGTTTTTACTTAAAATTAATTCTTTGTATGATTTATGTTCTCCAGTGAACAGCCAAAGCAAAAATTAAATCAACTCTTTAATATTGCATAAACTGGAAAAATGTAAGCAAAAAAGCTTGACTACAGACACCTGAGAGGCAACGTCAGTGTCAGGGCGCTRAGGGCAGATGCAGTAGATGAATGTGGCCTCCCAAATTCTGCACCAAACAGAAATGCATGTTGATCATAAATATATATATTTTTTTTTTACCTCCAGGGCTGAATTCTCTCCTCAGATATAATGTCTTCAAAAATATCTTACMGTTACAAACATTTACACCTATGCTGTGGGATTGTATGCTAAAACTTATTTTCTACCGAAGATATGTAGCAGCTTTTCCTGCCTTGCATATTAAGTTCTATCTTTCCCCAAAATGTATATTTGGGTGAGAGTCASTTCACTGAATTTAAGCATCTAAAAATTAGTTACCTAGATCTAATGTAGTATTTGCATGTTTCCTTTATAGACAACGGAGGGAAATTCTGCATCCTCTGAGGGTAATTCCTCTTGTCTGAGAGAGACCCAACAAAAGTATCTGTTTCTCTCCATTCACTGTTGAGCCAAAGGTGACTAGATAAGATGACCACAACTAACTTCGAAAGTTAGATGAGATCAATTTCACCAAGCACCTACAATCCAACAAGTCCTTTATGCATATACTTCACTTCTGTGCTTAAAGTTTTCCTCTCGTGTTTAGTGCCTTGCAAATGGAGCACTTTTACATTACAAGCACAGCATAAATTCTATTTCTACTGCCTTATAATTTATGTCTGCACCAACCCTACCAACCCTTGTTAATTTTGAAAAGTACATACCCTTTTGTGAGCTCTGAATGTAACCATATATGAATATCTATCAGTGTCCTTCAAAGGATTTCTTTCCACAGTGCTAATTGCTAAGCCAAGCTTGCAACTGAACTATGTCTCAGATACATGAGAATAACCAGTTATTTCATGCCTAGAAAATTAATGGATGAGTGTTCTTTTTTTTCTGATTTGTCTAAGTAAAATCATATTTGAACCGAGTACATACATGGAAAACATTCTGCATTAAAAACAACCCCCAAAATCTAAACATCTGGAAATGCAGCACTGTAATGGTAGTATGTGCAATATGGCAAAAAAAAAAAGATAAGCAGAGACCAGGAAGGAAAGAGCCCTGCACGACATGGTGCGTGATAATGCCCAGAGCAGTAACTGGGTACAAAGAAGAGGGAATCGAGTCAGACTTTCACGCAACATCCACGGCTTAGCAGGTTGGGAACTCTATAACCAGGGAGAGTTTGTTCGCTTTCTCCTTTTCCCAGCCTCTTCCAAATTGGTTGCTAATTGCCATATGGGTGTAAAAAACATATCTTTGTGCTCTTTGCGCCTCTTCCAGTGAAAAACAATCTCTTGTTGGTTGCAGTGTGATCATTCTTGAGGGAAGAGACAACGATTTTGAAGTAGTAAGTGACTTCACTGTATTTGTGTTAATTAAATGTTTTCATGTTTCAGGTGACCTTTTCTCATTCCCAGTGCTAGGGGAACATGCATAAAGACAAAATTAAGAAGAGCATATGGCATGTACAAATATTTTATTGAAAAGAGAAACAGATACTATGAAGAATATCAAGTATATGATTTACAGACCATGAGCACATAAGCCTCTCTCTGGCATATCACTTGGGCTGAAAGCTGTAGAAATGTGTGGATCATCAATCCCACAGGGGGGTACCATTACAACCACTGCCACCTTTATATTACAATCGTAATGAGCAATAATTTTGCAATTTAGGAAATTATTGAGATTATTTCTCCTTTACTTATGAATTTTGTAACGTAACCAAATCTCATATGTCATTAATTTGTAGACCTACCCTTTGTTTACAGATCTCATTCTTTGTAGAGGATAGGTTTATTTTTTAAGGAAAGAAAAGTGACAAAATTGTTCAAGGAATAATTAATCACCTCAAGTTGGAAAGCCTGACATATTCAGGTCTTAAAATGCAGGGGGTTCACACGGGCGCACAACTGTATCTGTAAGGATCAATTATTGCTAACCACCAGTAATCACAAAATCACAAGTCGTATCCAAAATCTCTCATGAAACCAGTTTGTAATCATTATGTTTAGCTATTCATTTACAACTAAAAAAAGTTCTTACTCATTAACCTTTTGATTCCTTAATGTTGTTAATGGATTCAAGCCACAATTTCAAAGTAAGTTTTTCAGACCCACTAACTCATACTTCTGCTTCGAATATGATTGTGATGATCTGTTGTGACTGGGATATGTTCACTTATGGAACATCTTTCCCCAAGAAAGAAAACTAAACAACACTTTGTTCAATGGATGTTCAGTGGTTATTCCCTTGGCTAAACATCTGCTTACCTACAGGTATCAAAACTTTTCCCAGGAAGTTTGATCCATCTTAGCTCTAGATCTATTTCGAAATGCTATAAGCAGCATTCAGCCTAGCTGACATACTTAAACATCAGTGGATTTATTTTTTGTAAATATACTGTTGGCTGAAGTAACTGATCTATTTGAGAAAATCCTATAATATCCTAATATATGATACTGGCTGTTGTACAGTCAAAGAAATAATATACAATAAAAATGATAAAGTGAAGTAAAAAATTACATGAGATTCTTTACTTGCACCATGACATTTTGATAACATCAGTTTCCAGATGGTATTTTTCTGTTCAGTAATCTAGAAAAGTAGATATTAAGAAAAACAAAGTATGCCCGAAAGGAGATAGATTAGAGTGCTTAAACAGATTCTTTTGAAAAAACGTGAAGGAGGAGATATTTTCAAAAGCAGTGAGTATTGACTTTCATCCTTGCAAAGTCAACAGGCTTGTGTTAGTCTGCAAAGCTCAGCTCTGCTCTTGGGCAATGCTAAATGAGAGCATGCAACAAGCCATATCTATAGGTGGCTACACACCCAGAGGTCAATGTCATGAAGGTCTTTCCTGCACATCTTTAGAAGTCTCTATAAAACTACAAATAGTGGGGCAGTTCTCCAGCTGAAGAAAACTGGCATAGTTACAATTAAATCCATGGTGCTTACATATGTTCAGACCACCAAAAGAATTCGGTTTGTACACTGAATTAAATATTTTGCTAAAAAAAACTGTGTGTTAATAAAAGGTATGTTCTTGAAAGATCCAGTGTCCCTTACTGCACAGCTTACTTTACAATAATAAATCTACTTCTTCCTTTTTTTCAGAATTAAATACCCTTTTATCCTGATTAATGCTCTTGTCAACAGAATTATGGTCATTTTGTTTTGTCTTGACTAATTTCCAACAGCTGAAGTCAGTAAAAATTTCTATACATTATTTTTGGATCAAATGGGCTAGTAAAGCTAGTATTCAAGAAAGTGTCCTGAAAGTTTCATTATCAGGACACAGTATCTGCTGGGTTTTGAGGATTACCAGAGATGCTAGTTGCTCAACTGAACATGTTAAATTCTTCTTTGTATATGCTTCTTAATTTCAAAATCAATTACGGATACAAAAGGTATTTTTACTCCTCTATAGTACTTGTGCAGTAATTCTGCAAAGGGACTGCATTAGACATAGAGAAGGCTCACATAGAGTTTGAGAACTTGCAGCAAATAGAGCATCTCAGCTGCATTAGAGAAAATTCTTTTGGGCTGGCTTTCTCACACTGCACACAGCTCTGGCCTTTGCAGTGCTGCTGCTTACCGTTTTCTTAATGATGCTTTAAAGCCAAATGACCAAAACTAATGAACCAAGTTAGCCATTTCCTACTAGGTTTTTTCTTTTAATCTCTACAGCAAAAAATAACACCAGGAATATTGACCTGACATTTTGGTTTAGGATAGGGCTGCTTGCTTGCTTTTTGCATAAGGTAATATTTAAAAGAGATTTGAACAAATACTATTCACTTCTCGCTGGAATTCCAACCCTGAATTGTACTGAGCTGCTCAATGCCAGCATGCCAGTGCCTGTTCTTTCTGGCAATTTTCCGCTGCACTGCTATACAATGAACTATCCAAAGATCCCCTCAGAAGAGGGAGGTTTTCTAAAAATAAATTCAACATTGCCCAAGAGATGGAGACTTCTTAGTGACCATGCAAAAGAGCAAACTTTTTTGACTTGCAGACTCTACCATCTGGTTGTTCAATATTCCTGTTTAAATTATAGACTTAGATTAACCCATGCAACTTCCAGCAAAGTCAGTGAATACAAAGCTTATGTAACAAAACTCAATCCATGCTGTCTATCTGTAATGGGAAACTGAACAGCGACCTTTACAGATCAAATACAGCAGCTCCAGAAGCAGATCTAAAAAGGAGAATTTCTTCTTTCTCTGCAGGTACTGACTTACATCAAACTGAAGTAGATTTTACAGAAAAAACATTACTGCATTAACAAAACTTATTTCTACAGCTTTTTAATAACACCAAAGAATCAGAAAATCAGCAAGTCTAAGGCTCCTCATATTACACAGGTGAATAAGTTTTTTAATTGAGGTACAACAGTGCTGCTCTAAACTTCTTCTGGAACACACAATACCTTCTGCCATATAAACTTGGTCAGTAGAAAGCTCATTGCAGGGATCTGAGCAGGAATGAGCGCTTCACTGTCAGTGTATCAGGTTTTTAGCTCAATCAGCTCAATTCATGAAAGGTTTTCTCATCTTTTATTCAAAAAGTAGTTGAAATCTCCAAAGCAAACTCTGTTCTCTCAAATTCCCACCTTCACACTGCTACTGGCCTTTGATGATGATCAGTCCTTTTGAGAAGGCAAGTGAGAGGTCAGGAGCTTTCAGCATGTGGTAGAGACTGTGAGAGAGGAGATTGTCTTCGCAGGGAAAACCCAACTGTCACTGAATAAAAGTCCACACAAGACAAAAATAACCATCAAAGAATTTAATTTGCCAGGGCAAGTCTTGAAAAGACCATCATTTCCAAATGCCAGAATTAAACAGATGCAACACAGAAGGCTCTAGAAGGTTTCCACACTGAAATTAAACCAATATTCATATAGCAGTTATCCAACTCATAGCTTGATAATAGATGTATATTACAAAGACCAAGATGAAGAGAATCAGATATGGATAATAAATATTCCTTTCTTTTTTTCCACTTAAAAGTTGGCATTAAAAAAGCTATCCTCCTGTAATTCTGGGAACAAGAGATAAAAAGAATGGTTTCACCAATTCACATTGCAGCAAATTCCCTTGTCACTCAAGCACTCATGTTTTACCAAGTGAGGCTATCACACAGACTATGTAATGTAGACTGCAACATCGTACTATAAAGAAAGCTATGGCCAGGTGTCGGAGAACAAACACAGCTTTCCATCTCTTCTAATTATAAATCTAGTGTTAAAGAAATTAAAATGCAATCTTTTCAAGGTTATTATCTGTCCACAGTAAAAGAAAATCAATATGCTAAGCTCAATAGATATCTGACAGATGCACACATGTAGGTCTTGCCCTCTTAGTCACACATGCATAAGCATGCACAAAATTACTCCTGGAGAAACAATATTCAGTGACCCAGCAACAGCAATGTTTTCTTTTGCTACTTTTGGATTTCTTTTTTCCAAGGATATGATGTCACTCTGTACAAACAGTATATAAAAAATGCAATTCCTTTAATCTGTGCAGCATTTATTAGAGTCCAACATGAGCTTTTCACTGAGAGTTTAGACAAATATTTAAATTGCTACATAAATGGCTCAGACTATGAGACAAGCCCAGGCTGCTCTAAAAATAAATGTTCATGGACAATAAACCTATCCAAGAAAAAGAGAATTTAAAAAGGCATGGAATATATTATGTCTTATAGAATAGTACAGACATATCTGTGTAAGTGACTATGATTTGCTCTTTTTCATAGAGATCTTATGACGGAAAATCATGTCCAGAATACTTAAGAATGAAGCAACTGTTTAAAAGTGACCTGCACTCTCTTAATGGTGTTGAAATGTTAATTGTTACCTATTTATAAGATTTTTCTTCCTCCTCCTCACCAGCAATACATGTATGCATAGCCTATCACTCTGTGTGATGGAACATGGCAAAGTTCCACTTTTCGCGAAATGAGGACAGTTTTGCATTTCACCTTAATCAGATCAAATTAGGGCAGGTGGTAACCCTGCAGGCAACATAATTATGAAAAACGCCTGTGTTCAATACAAACCGTCCTTCCAGTCCTGAAGTCTAATAGCACATCATAGTACAATCTTTTTACATTTTACTGGCAGCTCAGAACATAAAAGTCCACAGAGAGGGGTTATATGCTGCTCTGATTTTTGCCTGTGTAAATCCAGAGGAGTATTACATATGTTCCTCAATATTTACACTTACATAGGAGGTAGAGTTTGCCTCTGAATCCAAATGCTGGTATGGGATTAAAACTAAAGTTAAATACAGGATAAAAGAAATTAAGTCACTCTCTAGCCAGGACTAATTCTAATAACATTGTGCAAGACAGGCTAATCCTGTATTACGAACAGTGATTTGTGTTTCTACTATAAAAAACCTGACAGGCGAGCATAAATGCGAGTTCATGCTGCCTGTTTGTCTAACAAAAAAGAATTGTAAGGATCAGAGAGGTTCCCCAAGATAGAGAGCTAAGGATTTTCCTGATTTTGTATTTATTTACTGTCCCTACTCTTGAATAGATCACTCGCAATGAATAGCTGGGTGAAACACATTTGAAATCCGCTGAAAATTTAATGCAAAATTCCATTCTCCATTAAAGGAATAATACAGCCAGGTTCATTTAGGATATTACTCCTCTGAAGACACCCCAAGCACTGCAATAACAAATGTTATATCAAAGATGCACTTAGCAACAAATGCAATATGAGTCTCTGTGAGGCAATTTTTCAGTATGTCAGAATTATAATATCGCTCCATGGAAACAAATTAAGCAGCACAAGCTCGGCTGTTGGGATCACTTTATTAGCAATGCAGTGTTTTCTCATAAAGAATGCTTTGCTTTGGATCTGTCAATGAACATCAGAGATGGCCTATCCATTTTTACGGAGCACAACTTATTATTTGCTATGAAATAAACAAAACACTTTAACATCCGGCTCTCTTTCCCAACACTTCAAAAATAATATTGAGAATAACAGAACAAATCCTGCTCATCTTTACTGTACAGCTGAAGTCTAGTCCAGTGAGGTTCAGTGTTAGGGAACAGTGAACATTTGCTACCTGATGGATGTGTATCTGTTTTTAAATACACACAGACTCCAGCAAAGTATTGAAGAGGATTTTGCTCTGGTTAGTCATCATGTTGATACATGAATTGACTTAATTTCGTCCTTCATGCATTAAAAAGTCAACCTTYGCTAGCTGCTTTGCTGCCACCTGGGTGCTGCAGCGCTGCAGAGGCTCTTTCCTGGCCTTGCAAGGGCTCACAGACAGCTGCTGCTCTTGCACCGGGGTCACGAATTTCCAAGGCGGCTGCAGTTTACCCCAAGCTCAATAGCTGCATTGGGCAGGGGGAAATGGATATGCAGCCATTTACTGGGAAGGAGCAGAACTGCACAGCTCAGCATTATGCCATCCCTGACTCATCTGTACCCTGCAGTGAGTTAGTGCAAGCCATTTCAGGAAATTACGCTAGCAGTTTAGTACAGAACAGCTGCTGCGCCACACTAGAGGATACTCCTAGTCTTTACTTACATGGCCACAAATAACTTCCGAGTGAATCCAGAGCAACAGCACACGTCTTTTATCTTTACTGTTTTAAACAGAGATATGCTGTGCCTTGTAATTAGTTGGTCTCGTCTGACTTCTTTATTAACCTGCAATAATTCCATTATCACAATGGTTCAATACATCCTCATTGAATTAGACACTCCATGTGACACTATTTCTTCTCATATTTGAATTACTGGGCCCATATCTAAAGAAGGTACATTTTTCTCCCAGCTATACTTTTTTTTTTCTGTATTCTTTTGTCAGTGCTGAGTTTCTAAGTTGTGAGTCTGAAGCCGGGATAGACAGGCAGAGGAGCAACTCTCCAACCACACCAATGGCAGATAAGAAACCCATGGGGTATAGAGTTTTTTTGGGGGGCTCTTTCTTTCTTTTCTCTCCCCCTTTGGGAGGAGGTATTGCTGTATCAATCATTGCCAAACAGGAAAAAAAATCTCTAAAAATACTGTACCTAGTAGGATTCTACAGTAGCATAGCTGGGCCCTGTGACACTAGAAATCAACATAGGAACACTATTTACCCTGATACTGATGCTAACACTTAAGTAAGCTGATAATCCACAYGAGATCGGGCACCTCCACAGCTCCCCTCCCACGCACTGCTGCCCTCCTCCCCAGCAACACAGAGACAGAGCTCGGGCTTCTCTCTCCTCTGGTTTTTGTTCATGAGGTACAAAACAGAAAGTCAAGTTCTTGAAACTAACTGTAAGATTGAGATTTTTTTTTTCTCATGTGACTAAAATGCTCACTTGACTTTGCTTCATTTCAGTAGATGACTGATGGGTAGCTGTAAAAATAACAACRCTAGGTCTCACCATGTGTACACTTACCTTTTGACACCATGTTAACTATTTTTTCCAAAGAGTGCTTCTGAGCAGTTGCTCATATGTTAAGTACTGAACTCTGCATCACTTCTGCCTTTCAATATTACACTTGCACGCTATATATTTTCCACTTGTGTCTGTTATGTCATGGCTCAGAAATTCATTTTTTTTGCTCTGAAGATGTCTGGCTCCAGAATACCACCATGCTTGAATTTTAAGAGGAAGACTTTTCTTCCCCTGACTGAGAATAGTTGGAAATAGAGCTATAACAGCATACGTAAAACCTAACACCTCTTTGAATTATTTGGARGGGAAACAAAGCATACCTTAAGCATCAAGTCAGCTGGAGATTGTTCACACTACTCTTCTGTAGCAATTCCCATAGGATTTGCTTTTCATTGTAGCTCAGTTCCTGTCCGCTTCAGGAAAAAGACTGTCAATTATGTTAAATTTTTTCTGTATGATAGAATTTAGATTCAGGCTACAGTAAACTATATTTAATGAGATTATCTGATTCATTTTTTTTTCCGAATCAACAATTGAATTGATAGATAGGGACCTTAAAGGTTAATTCCTAGTGCTTTACTCACTAGGCTCTCCAGCACTCAAATGACTTGCAGGAGACATACAATCAAAACTGGCTAATCCACATCAGTTTGTTAAAAAAGAAATTTGTCAGATTAACAAATCAATGATACTTACACAATACAAAATTGTTTTCCACKTAAAGGCTGACTGGATTTACACAGTTACATGCAGCATAAATCCTGTTTTCATGTAATTTAGCAGGGATTTCAGGCAAAAAGATTCTCCTGTCTCTTGTCAATTTATAAGACACAGACTGGCCAGCAGAAATCCTATTTCAGTTTGATGGATTTCTATTGAGGGAAAAAAGGGAGGACAGAGGTAAAGGATTTTTTGACGTTTGGCTACAGATTGCTATGACCGATCACTTTCCTGCCTCTGCTTCCATGGCGAGCTGTGATTTTCCATCTAGAGAGCCACTCCATTCCCTGCTTCAYTGGTTACTGGCCTACTGGCTACACCAAAAAGAAGCGTGTCTTGCCTATCGTGAGACACATTGATGCTACATTCATGTAACCGGGTATTTTACCTATTTCCCAATTCTAATTGAGCTCCTACCTGTTGCAAACATTAGGGGAGAGACAACTCTATACACTCAGCTACACTGCCATGAAACAAAGTCTGTGTCATTGAATGCAAAAGTCAACTTTGCTGCCGTAAATCCTTTCCTTGTGGGTACCTGTATGTTCATCTCCTTTTCTCTCTCTCTCTCTCTCTCTCTCTGTCTATATATATATATATATATACGTATGCGTGTGTATATATATATATATATGTATATATATGTGCAGTTATGGTTCCCTTATGAAGGTTATGGAGCATTATCTAGTTTTATTTTTACTTTTTGTTACTTTTAGAATTTGACGGAGAGCAGGCTGCTGGAAAGCAACGTGCTTGAGATCATTAGGAGTATATCCTCCTTCACTGGGGTGATAACAAATCGACTCGCTAAACATCTGAAAGGAACAATGCTACTTTTGTGCAATGACCACTGAATTAGAAGAGTTGTRATATAAAACTGATTCAGGTGACAGGTGCTTCATCAACAAAATCTCTGACAACTCTAGCTATAGTTTCCTAACTTCTTTTCTGTACCTGGAAAACACGATCTGAAGACAAACATAAATATTTTCAATAAAAAAAATAATATGCCACAGTGTCAGTTTGCATTTTTTTTCAGTCTTATGTCTACAGATACAACTGAACTGAAGGTTAAGGCTAACATTTAAAGAGAGACTGTGCATAAATCTGAGAGGACATGTGACATTTTTATGTTTCAGGCTAATGCTTTGTGTCTTCACTGTTCAGGAGATTCTCATGTAAGAAAGTAAGCTAATGTCAATGACTACATCAGTATTAAATAGATAAATAAATAAATAAATAGAGACAAAGGAAAACACAAAGAAAGTGGCTGAAATAAGTGGCATGAACAAAGTACAGCAAACAGTTCTGTTGAGGAGCATTCTAATTTGGCCCAATCTTGTACAACCAATTACTCCTGCCTCAGAGATTCCTTATCTTTGATTTTCCAAGCCAGCTAGCATCTATTGCTTGATAAAAGACACAGCAGTATTTCAGAAAATTGCACATTAGATAAAGAAGAAACCCAGTGTTAGAAATAATTGCCTGCATTTTTTTTTCCCTAGCTGAGCCAATCCTCCATCCAAATAGTTGAAAAGCTAACTGCCTTCAAAGTTAGGTCTCAGTAATCCATCTCTATTGGCCACAAAAATAATAGGCTTGACAATATTGTAGAACTGTTGCTCTTAGCAGTACTGCCTGCTAGAAAACACTAGGAAAATAATCTTCAGAAGGTCAGCAGGACCAAAGAAAGACTGGGCGAACTCTGCCCTCCGTGACACACGTTGGACACAGGACACTTGTGATACAGCTGCAACACTGAGTTCCTCCATGCATGAAAGGTAGAAATAACCTAGCCCCTTTTCTGCTTCTTTCTCTTTCCTCTGCCTCCTCCTCCCCCTTCTGGGAAAAGATGAAGATCTCTTTGGTTTGGTAGAAGCTGGGGTAAGCAGTATTACATACRAACTGATGAACTGGATCTAATCAAAAGATCATCTCTTGCAGGGTCCTGTCCCTGGCAGAGGCCAACAGAAGATGCTAAGAGATGCTAAGCATAAGGAACAAGGCAAGAGTGAAATGCCTTTGTATATACTATCCTTACCAGCATCGTGCTGTTTAGGGACATTCAGGGATGCAACCAGATCGTTTTACTCATTAGCCACTCATGGGCCTCTTCTCCTCTTTGATTAATAAATYAAATTAATATTTATGTAAACATTTTGGGAACCCTGAATACTTTTAATCTCTACAGCATCCTCAAGCAATGAATTCCACAACTTTATTTTGAATTGAGTGAGTTTCTTTTGTATGCATTAAACCTGCTGCCTGTTGATTGTGTGACTATCTCTAATTCTTCTGCAGTAAGAATGGGTGAATCTCTGTTAATCTTTTCCATTCCACTCATGATTTTTGAAATTTCCATCACATCTTTATTCGTATGTCTCTTGCCACAACAGAAAAATCAAATCTCCCATCATACAGAAACTATTCTCTACCTCCAGTCATCTTTGTTACCCTACATTTTATATAATTGTTAGCATATTATTTTTGAAAGGCAATAACCAAAACTGCACCTAGCAYGGCAGACAAGAGGGCACTCTCGATGTATCACAGAGAAATAATGTTTTGTCATCAATTCTACGTGCCTTTCCTAATGGCCTAATTCCTAAAAGCCTAATTGCTCTTTTGACTGCCACAAAACACTCAGTTAATATTCACAGAGAACTATTCAAAAAAATTCCAAATAAATAAGATGGTAAATAAGAGACCACTCGTACCCTGCTTGCTTTTGCCCTTGCATCTTCCAAGTGTTGCTATCCTCTTTTCTTAAGGAGCCAGACTGGAAGGCGCACCCACAGAAGTTGGGAGTGCCATGCTGACAACAAGCTCTGCAAACCGATTTGTTGCTCCATCCTCATGTGTGTCAGGGTCCTGAGAGCATCCCCCCCTCCCCTTCTCCTGAGGGCTGGCTGCTGGGCCACAGGACCAACTTAGGCATAGTGCCGCTGGTGGCGACGTAGCCTGGGCTGGGCTTGGAGCGCTTCAAGAAAAAGCTGGAAGATGTTCTTGAGCCCCTTTCACTTGCAAGCAGCTTCTCAGCCGATGCTCTTCTCCCCCCACTGGCCCCTGCCCGAGCCAAGCCCAGACCCTGGACGGGTGCCGCATCAATCCGATTAAGTGATCGTCGGCCGGCCGTGGCCGAACCCAGCGGCTGTCACCCTGCCCACCCCTCAGCCCCACCATCCCCGGGAGCAGCCTGCCCRCGCTGAGCCTCCAGGCAGGTCGCCAGATGGAGTCCCGTGGCCTCCAGGAAGGAGGTGGGGACGTAGGAGCCAAGCTGTGATGTGAGGCCTGAGGGAGGAAAAAMGGACAAAAAACTCTGATAATAGGAAACTAACAAATGAAAATGAACAACTGAAAGCTTTTGTCTGAACACTGGAACGGAGGAACAAAAGGTGAGGATTGCAAAGAAACAGAAAGAACAAAGAAAACTGCTGCCAGCCCCCTCCTCCTCATCTCCTAAAGCACAACTATTTCTCAAAGAGCACTATATTTACTCTGTAATAAGTAGCCTTGTAATTTTCATTATAAAGTTCATGCAATAACAAGAAAATTACAAGGATCATTTTATTTTCTGACAGATAAAATAGCACAGGCTTGGAAATGGAACACCAGACAATGACTGATATTTAGTGGACTTTCCTCACTCTCCCCAAAGAATGTCATTAAATAAAGCAGGAAAAACTTGCTGTAATTAACCCTTAACTACGCTGCTTACAAAGCCGCTGTACATTGCCAAAGTATATAACATTTTCAAGCTGTTTTTCTTTCATCAGAGCAAAGAGAAATGGAAACAGAAAGCACTTTTGCATAGATGCCTTATAGAGCATGATTTCTATAAATGCTAGACGTGATGAGTTTTGCCGGGGTGCCACAGGGAGCACAGGGCTCCTCGCGAAGGGAGCCAGAGCCCTCTCTGCTTGTGCGGAGCCTGTGCTGACCTCCCGCAGTAAAACTCCCGGGGCTGAAACCATTTGTCTGCTCTCCTCAGTTTTCTTGTCTGTGCCACAGCCAGGAAAAACTAAGACCTCAAATTTGTAAAGCATCTGACCCAAAATAAATGAAAAACAAAATCTCCATTTGTAGCTTAATCTTTCATCTTCAACMCTCTTGAGTTTTTTTTTTCTTTTTCTTTTTCTTTTTTCTTTCCCCCAAGTGCCCTTTTTCATCTCCGGTAGCTGTCAGGTTGAACTCTTTTGTGATTGAAAATCCTGGTTATGTAAAGTAATAATAAATAAAGCTGCATATAGCTGTATGCAGGTGATATAACATCTATTTTTATTTGTTTTAAAGTTGAGCTGAAAGGTTCCCTTTTGTTAAAAAACCCACTGTGCTAAACAGTGTGCAAACATGCTGTATAAGACATCTCTGCAGTTACGTAAGCCTACCAGAGGCTACCATGCGCATGGGTCATACAGAATCCATGACAGACTGCTGCTGCAAAAAAGGGAAAATTTGACAAAGTGTAGACTCAGAGAAAAAATGGCAATTATATGGATCTCCTGACTACCAGTGCCCTATCCATGTGCATGCATTAGAGGGATCCAATCTAATCAAAACAAAAATTAATTAAAAACCACAATTCAATAACTTTATCCATTTGATCTGGAGCACTCAGGAAAATGTTTTCCTTTATTTTTGGATCCTCTGGAGATGCACTGCCTTTGCTTTTCTGGCTCAAAGAAAAGTAAAGCTCCAACTCTTGTGTCTCATATTTCTTGAGTTTTCTTTTTCTTTCCAAAATCATGTAAAATTGAAGATTTAACAAATTATTAAATGTTCTAAAAATGCTTGAAAATGCCAAACTTTTAGAAAGAACTGAATTTTGTGTTAGTAGATACAAAACCAAATTTATCACATCCAACCTTGATGCTAGTGTTGTGTATCATTAAGACAAATCGAGAACACTACACCTTTGCCAAGATTTGCTTACATAGTGAGCTAATATTCTACTATCTGTAGATGCATATGTATACACAGGATATTGCTATTTCTGTTCTTAGCAACATCTTTTCCATTCAGGCTGCATTCTTTTCTTTTCTTGGAGCCTTTTTTCTTTCCTTTACATAAATCTTACAGAAACAAAAGATGGTGCTACCTACTGAGAACCTTCAATACTGCACCATTATAATTAAACATGTCACTTGCACAGTAGTAGTATGTTTTGTTTTAATTAAAAGTGCCATTGGCTTGCTACATTGCTTAATAAAATAACTATTTCTCTTAATACGCTTATATGCAATTTAATTTCAATTACATTCTCCAAATACATTCTTCTTTTTCTGTTTTACTTTAAATGTTCAGAAGAGAGAGAAAAAAAAAACAAAAAAAAACCTAAATCCAAATCCCTATACTAAAATGCAGCTTGGATAAAAGACAAAAGTCAGGCATATTATTGATCCTGCAATGACCATTGCTTTGTGAGGCTTTTTATATAGATATGTAAAGATACATATCTTCTCATATAACAGCTTTAGTTCTTGTGGAAGACAATATTAATTTGAACAAATGTCCAAACTTCTTTTAGTTTCCAAATCTAAACATTGTTTTATGAGGTTATTGTTACACTATAGGAAACCTTCACGTTGGTGTCTCATCATTTTTCTAAATATATGTAGTTTCATGTCCATCAGATCCTTTGGAAACATGGGTGTTTTTCCATTTTCATTTTCATTTACACTGTATATTTTAAATACTTATATTCCTGGCTAAATGAGACAATTGATATCCCTATCCAAATGTGCTAATAAAGAAATTCAGTATAATAGGCATCAAAAGTAAGCATTTGGTAAGATGCTCTAGAATGGGTAATATTGTTGAAGCTTGGGCTGTAAGCGGGTACTTTTTTTCATAGTTATCCTAATCTAATATCTTACTATACTGTATCTGTGGAAAGGGAGTGTATATCTGATCTTTAGACTTTTTGGACTGCAATTCAAAAAAAATTGTAAAGCAAACATTTCTTAAATAAAAATAAATAAATTGCCAGGATAAACCATACAAATTCCATAGCTATGCATTATTTTAACTTTAGGAAGATCTGTCATAATAGATAAGACTGTTGTAGTGTTTGTTTGATGTTGTCTTATTAATGGAATCTAATACATCCGCTGGGAAGGTCAAATTCACTCGTAAGTCCCTCTGCTCTGACTTTTGCAATGCCCTGCACATACCACCACAAGGCAGAAGGCTGAAGCAGTGCAAGAAAACTGCAGATTCTTCTGTGTTATAGATATAACGACCAATGCAAAACTGGCATTTTAATTATGTCTCTCTCTCAGCATCATAATCTGTGCGTACGGCTTAAATGTATTACACTGCCCAAGATCACTCTCCAGCTACACTTTACAGACCGAAAACCATGGGATTACTGGGCTTGAACATGTAGGATGTAACTCAACAGTCTATCGCAGCTTCAGATCTACGTTTGGCAATGACAAGATAACGCTGCCATGCAATTACCTTGGGAATGTCCATTGAAGCCAAAGGCAATTGAAAGCTATAACATCTGGCTCTGAATCTTCAGTTTATGACATTGTGAAGAAAGAACAGTCACAGCTGCATAAGAAATCATTTTCACATTTTCTGACTTTTCTCTGTTCCCTGTCAAAACCTTCACAATATTTAAATATGGCTCACTGCACAGTAATGCTTGCATTATGTACGTTAAAAAAAASACACGATTTGGCTCCCACAAGGCCTTTTATGGACTATAATTCATATATACTTCATAAATATATACAGAGATCTACATGTATGTATATATATTTATATGTGTGTGTGTGTGTATATATGTATGTGTGTATATATATGTATATGTTTATATATAAATATGTATACATACATAAGTAGGCTTAGGAAAGCTTTAAAAGAAAAACAAGAAAAAATATCTTATTATGGGCCCAAAGGACCAAAACAGTTGAAATAAGCATTTTTAATGTACTAGGTAAATATACAGCCATTCTTTCCTTTTTCTTAGGGTGTATTTACTCGATATGGTAAAGCATATAGTGGGAAAGAAGGAGTTATTACAGTCCATGCATTATCAGCACTGAAGTCTGCAGAGAAACTCAGACAGGAGAACTGTGAGAAAGTTTTGTGTACATGAGGTCTGCGTCCCTTTCTGCTTCTCCACTGAATGAGACTCTTGGTTCTGCTCTATCCTGTACTGGATGCCATTAAGCAAGAAATCTCATATCTTCCTCCTGCTTTAGGAATACATCTACCTTTAAAAAAAAATTTAGGGTCTAGGGTAGGCCCTAAATGCTTCATTAGCAAGATGCAATTTGAAGTTTATTCAGTCTGAAATATTCCCTTGTGATAGTTTTGCCGAGTCTAAATCAGTGCTCAGAAATGAACTCTTTGAAGGAGTTTGAAAAAGATTTGAAGGAAGTAGGGCAGGAGGACAAATAGGAAAAATAGCAGCTAGTGAGCAGAGCAGAGCAAACGGGGGTAGTTTCACTAGGCAAATTTAAGGTGGAGTTCAGGAAGAGGAGGCAAGTACTGCAGTGTATAAAAATATATAGAACAGTGCAGACACTCAGCCTTGGCAAAGCTAATTTTCATGTCTCTCTCTCTCTCTTTTTTTTTTTTTTTTTTTGTGTGTGTGTGTGTGTGTGTGTGTGTGTGTCCTGCTTTTTCCTGACAGAGAGGACCAGGATCAGGATGGGTTGCACTGAGGGAGCTGCTGCTGACAGAATCTCACTGATGCACAGGAGAGCTGCAGGACAAGGTGGCTGTGCTCAGACACATCTGTGCTGAGACACATCTGTAATCACAGAGACCTCGCTGAGATGATTCACATGGTATGTGGGGGACTTCCAAGGACAGAAGAGCTGAATACCATCTCCCAGGAAAATCTAGCCCCTCTGCAGGAAGGAATCTGGCTGGTCAGTTTGTGTGTAGTGTTACACTCCTTAGCAAGAGCATRTAAGTGGAAGTAACTAAAAAGTTTAGTTACAAGCAAAAATTGAACCAAGAATCAGCCAAAAGCATGAGTAACAAAAGGAGCTTTCTGCCAAATATACTGGACACTCTAGTGATGTGCTGCCTCTCAGAAGCAAGAAGCCATAATGCGACTGAAAATTTGCTGGAGATCGTACAAATGAGCTCCACCCACATCGGCCCACATGGACACCAACTGTGCTGCCAAAATGACCTTGGGAAGACCAAAAGGGACTGAAGCCTCTGGAAGTAGCTGTGAAGAGACAGGAATTTGCAGGCTACTCGTATTAGTCCTTTCAGATGAGTGTCAAGGATCAGGTAAAGACAGATGTGATCTAGATATAAATGCATGGCTGTATAGGTAGTGTTGACAGGGAGATAATTGCTTTTCTCAAATATGGAATGGTTTTCCATGAAGGCAACTTCATAAACTTCATCTCAGGATAGTTAAAGTGCATGAAGCAAACTCAGAACTGCTGGCAGTTACCATCAAAAACACAGGGAGAACAATATTACCTCAGTAAGGCCAGAGAAAAATGAGTTGGGCACTCCTTCATCCCATCCCCCATTAGAAAGGGGAGGCAAAACTGGAGCTGAGAAATTTCAGATCTGTCAGGTAAAAATTCAATTTTTGGAGAAAACACTGGAAAAAACAGTTGTTTGCAACAGTTGTTGGCCAAAAKGACTTAGAGCGCACCAGCAGTTTATTGACAAAATCAAGAAGTAAGTTTAGTAGGGTTCCTGAAAGGTTTGGTTCCTGAAATGTCTAGTTTTATTCATGATGAAATAGGCAGYGTGCTTATAGGATGAAAGTCAATGGAGACAAGAGCAGTGAAAAAGTAACTAGGTTAGGTAGAAGATCTGCAGAGAGAATTGGGGATTATATTAGGTCACAAGCTGGGTCACAAATAACTTCAAACCATTGCAAAAAAAAAGCAAATATAGCACAATCAAGATGAAGAGCAGTAAGTTCCACAAAACATATAATGTGACTTTTTGCTTAACATAAAGTTTCTTAAAGTTTTATTTCAAAAGCTTTCTTTTCTTTGTCCTCATGTTCAAAGGCCATGGATCTCATGGGGGATTTTAACTACCCTTGTATCTCTTAGAAAGGCAACACGCCAGGGCACCTAATCTAATTCAGGAAGTTTTAGACTGCATTGATGATAATAGGTGATCGAGGTGCTGACGAAGTGCTGAGGAGGTGCTCTGCTRGACATCCCTACAAGGAAGAACTGGCTTGCGAGGAGCCTGAGGCAGCCTTGGCTGCAGCATCTAGGAGATAGTGGAGTTCAGGATCCTGAGGTGGGAACAAGGCAAATAGCAAGATCACAACCCAGGATTCAGGAGAACAGACTTTGGCCTCTTCAGGGATCTGCTTGGAAGAATCCCATGAGAGACAGTCCTAGAGAGAAGGGGGGGTCTAGGAGAGCTGGTTGATTTTCAAAAATCACCTCTTCCAAGTTCAAGAACAGTCTCCCTCAATCAGCAGGAAGTCAAGTAAAGTTCAGCCTTCACAGAGGAATATGGAGCTCCTGACAAACTCAAATATAAAAGGGAAATACGCAAAAAGTGGAAGTAGGGACAAGCAATCCAAGAGGAATATAGAGTCACTGTCCAAGTCTGCAGAGAYRGGCTTAGGAAAGCCAAAGCCCATCTGGAGTTGAATTCAGCAAGGGACATGAGAAGTAACAAGACAGGCTTCTACAGGTACATCAGCAGCAAAAGGAAGACTAGGGACAATGTCAACTCAATGATGAATGGGTCAGAGGACCTTGTGACAAAGGACATGGAAATGGCCAAGGTAGTCAATGTCCTCTTCACCTCAGTCTGTACTGGTAAGATTTGCCTTCAAGAATCCTAGCTTGCAGAGACTAAGGGGAAAGTTTGGAGCCAGGAAGARTTACCTCAGTGGAGGATTGTTAGGGAACAATTAGACAAGTTGGACACACACCAGTATATGACACCTGATGGGRTGCACCTGCAAATGCKGAGGGAACTGGCTGATGTCACTGTGAGACTAYTAGCCTATGAGAGGAGGATCCTGAGGACTGGAAGAAAGCAGATGTTCCCCTRTCTTTAAGAAGGGCAAGAAAGAGGACCTGGGGAACTACAGGCCAGTCAACCTCATCCCAGTTGCTGGAAAKGTGATAGAGCAAATCCTCCTTCAAGCCATTTCCAAATGTATTAAGGGCAAGAAGGTGATTGGGAGTAGTGATCATGGATTTATGAAGGTGAAATGATGCCTGATAACCTTTTATGCTGAGATAACTGGCTTAGTGGACAAGAGGAGAACAGTGGATGTTGTTTATTTTGACTTTAGCAAGGCTTTCAACACTGACTCCCATAACATACTCACTGATAAACTGATGAAGTACTGACTAGACAAATGGTAGTGAGAGGACTGAAAACTGGCTGAACAGCTAGGCTCAAACAATTGTGCAAAATTCAACAGGAGGCCAGTCACTAGTGGTGTCTGCCAGGAGTCAATACTTGGGCTAATTCTGCTTAACACCTTCATTAAYGGCTTTGACGATGGGAGAAAGTGCATTTTCAACAAGTTTGCAGACAATACAAAATTGGAAAGAATGATTGATATACCAGACAGTTGGGCTGCCATTCAGATGGACATTGACAGGTTGGAGAAATGGGTGGAGATGAATCTCATGAGTTCAACAAAGAGAAATACTGAGTTCTGCACCTAGGGAGGAATATTCCCACGCACCAGTACAAGCTGAGGGCCAACTGGCTGGAAAGCAGCTTTGCAGAAAAAGACCTGTCAATCCTGGTGGACAACAAGCTGACCATGAGCCATCAATACATCTTTGCAGCAAAAAAGGCCAACAGCCTCCTATGCTGCATTAGGAAGAGCATTGACAGGAGGTTAAGGTAGGTGATCCTCCCTCCTGATTCAGCCCCAGTGAGACTGAATCTGGAGTACTGTGTCTAGGTCTAGGCTCCCCAGTATGAGAGATATGGATTTACTGGAGTGACTCTAGTGAAGGGCTACAAAGATGATTAAGGGAGTGGAGCATCAGACTGACRAGGAGAGGCTAGAATTGTTCAGCCTGGAGAAGAGAAGGCCAGAGATGCTCTGATATGTATCAACATGCATAAATATCTGATGGGATAAAGAAGATGAAGCCAGACTCTTCTTAACTGTGTCCAGTGAAAAATAGGTGCAAAGTGTAATACAAGAAAWTCCATTTAAACATARGAAGAAACTTTTTAAACATGAGGGTGATTAAACACTGGAACAGGTTGCCCAGAGACATTGTGGGTCTCCATCTTTTKGGATATTCAAAACCTGAYTGGACAAGGTCTTGAGCAAATTGTTCTAGACGATCTCCAGAGGTCACTTCTGATCTCAAGTACTCTATGATTCTGAGATTCTGTGAATACTGTGTTGAAGTTTTGGCAGTGCTCTTCARGAAAATTACAGATAAATTGAAGCACACTCAAAGGACAAAAATCAGAGTAATCAGTAGTCCAGAAACCTAATGGCTGCATAATTTAAAGAAGAAATGACTAAGAGGGGACATTCAGGTAGAAAGGAGACATTCATGATAARGGAAATACACTGCTTTCAAGTCATGGACTTACAAGAAATAATAAGAATTTAAACAGGAGCCATAAAGATTYATATCTGGTGCTAGGAAAAGCATAATTGGGATATTAAATCCTTGGAGGGTTTGGTGTCCCTTTGTTGGAGGTCTTTAAAAACAGGTAAGAAAAACATTTGTCAAGAGTATCATGAATATAGCTAAGCATGCTTAAAGTTAGAGGGTAGATCAGATCTGAGAAGCCTTCTGGCCCTAATTTACAATTCTAAGGTTCTACACTAAATTAYACATGTATAAGAACACATACATGTATATATGAGGAAGGAACTCATGAAGCAGAGAACATGATAAGTATGTCTCCCTGTGTTAGACTGCTAACWGCAAATAGCATTAACAGCTACTGTTTCAGAACTGCTACCTTTAAGAGGGGAGTCTCTCACATGAGTTTCTTCAAATATATCAGGACATTATAAATAAGCATGAAGTTCTGGTCCCACACTTAAACTTTTTACTTCCATGTAGACTATATATTATCATATGAATTATCATTGTTTATTATCTTCATTATCTTATTTCGATTGACAGTACGCTCAACGCTGAGAAGATCCTTGCCAGTAAGAAGAATTCTGAGCAGCTCTATCAGTCAAGATGTTTTGGAAAATCCAACTAATGGAGATAGCTACAGGGTCTGTGTTCAGTGTTTTTCATTTCTCTGTATTTCACATATAATTCTTCTATCACAGATTAGCATTTGTGCATCACACAGTGCATGAGAACACAGGAGGAACCTGAAAGAAGACAGATATAGCAAGGAAGAGTTGTTAAGAGGTACAGTCCTTGCACTCTTCCATGCCTAACTTTTAGAGCCAAATGGGCTAATTCAGCAGCCAGAATGATTCATAGCAGCCTAAGGGTATTTTAATTTTTGCCAATTGTACTACTTTTGGCACCCAGGGATTGCTAATCATGCCTTTAACAGATACTTCTTTTCTACTCATACCTCTCTAGAGTCTGCAGTGGCAGTTCCATAGCTCTGTGCCATCAGATAAGGGAAATCTCAGCTGACTATTTAATGTCACCTCACTTCTGCAATTTGACAAGGACATGGATGTGCTCCATGACAACACGCCAACATTGAAAAAGATAACAATAATGCTGTTGTTGAGGTAGAAAAAGGTAAATAGAGATTACCCACTACAAATCTGAGCAACACAATTTCTATCCAGCTCTTATATATGCTCATATGCTTACAAAGCATGAGAGTTGACCAACCACTGAGGACACTACTTCTTCAGTCTCTATAGAAGTAGGAGTGCAAACATTTCTTCATAGRTCTAAATTCTCTTTCTGACTGCTCATTTTTTCCATATACAGTATCTTCCACAGTCAAGCACAGTCCTGGATATGTCAGTAGAAAGAGGCTTACACATTTTAGATGCTCAAAATGATATATCTTTTCCAGATTATAAGTTAGAAGCAAGAAGTAACAGTACAKTTACTTTTTCTACAGTAAGAAAGAAAAAGTGATTTAGCATCATGATGGAAGTATATAGACAATGTACTGAAATAAACTCAAGGTAATATTGTTTTGGGCTTTTGTCTGATCAATCAATAATGGAATCCTGTTAATATCACTATAAGTTGATACATTAGTAAACAAACTGATCCTCTTAAAAGAAAAAGCCTTGGAAGGGCTTAGTGCTGACCTGGAAGTCAAGCTGCAATGCCAAGTTTATAAAGAGATTAAAATAAATGTATAGTATGAAAAGACACACAGCAAAAACTGAAGATTCACCTTCCAAAKAAATAATAATAAAAATAATTATCAACTTATAGTTGGATGAGTACCCCAAGATTTTGAYGAGGTAAGCCTGAACCCTTATATTCAGAAGCCTGATTCTAACCAATAATACGTACTATATACGTGGAAAGAACTCCAGGGGGYTGCAGTTGCCTTGCGAGAGCTGTAGATGGAAATAAATCAGAACTTTGCTGTATGTGTACTGGGACTGGATATGACCTTCATGCTGCAGACCTGTCAAGTTGTAGCAATGATGAATGCAATCAGACAGCTATTAGACACTGTTCTAATTTAGACACAGCAAAACGTATTGAGTAATGTCAAATGAAACAAAAAGCAGGACTGGAGTGTGAAAGGGCTTTAGTTCCCTTTAGGTAAAATTCAAAGGACCTTGTAACTTGCTGATTTGGGAAGGAAGGCCTTGCAAGTGATAAGGCAGGATTATTGACCAAAAATGGCAGAATTCTGTCACAATCCTCAGAGGATGTGTAAGATTTCCACCGGGATGCTGTGTTTTGCAAAGTTTTGAGCAAAGCAGTTAAAATCATCTTGAAAGTGCTCCTTTCTTTTGTTCTCATGTCAACAACATCTAGAAGATTAATTTTTAACCAAGAAACTTCTGAAGAAGAGTATTATTTACTCTTATATTCCAGACTTCTTTATCATCTTACTTGGGATCATATCTATGAAGGACACTGAACAGCAATTTCATACKCATCAATATCTTCATAAACAGGAAGACATGAGACTGACCCCCACACACCTTGAACTTAATCCATCTTCAGTATTTTTACAGATGGCTGAAAATGCTCTGAAAATCCCTCCAAACCCAAACCTGGATAAGGTCACAATTTATCCAAGGGTGAAATATATTATGAAACTGTCACTGGAAATGCCTTTCCATCTACAAAGAAATATTTGATTTCTATCCTTCATCCCTCTGAATTTCCAAGAAAAGAGAGGATGTGTTTAGTAATGATGTAGGATGACAAGTCAATTCTTTGTGAGATGTCAGATTTTCAGCTTGTTCCAGACTGGAGGAAGTCTCCAGAAGTTTCCAGATGTAACAGAGGGATTAGATGGAAGTTGGAAATCATCTTAGGGAGAAATTCTGGCTGGGACCTACGTTCTTTGCTGCAGTGCTCACCATGAAACCTGAACCAGCCCTGCCCTAAGCAACGACAGTACAACTATTAAGACTGAATAAACAACATGACGCTAAATGCCCCAAAGAAGATCCAGCATCCTACCTAGACCCACATTGTGATCCTAAAAGATCAAACACATAGCAAACAGCAGTTAAAAGCCTGTGAGGATCACCTAACACTGGTTATGATGATAACACTGCAATGTTGAGCAGAGCAGGTAGGTGAGCACTTGAAAAGCAGTGGAACACCCTCAGCCTTTCAAAGACAGCAGGTAATCTAAAGTAGGATGCATCAGAGTCTCTATGGAAGAGACACTCCATGGAAGTGGTTTGGGCAGACRGAGAAGCTTTCTCATTTGGACTTGAACTGCCTGAATATTCTTTGAATAACTAGCTAAATGTTGTCAAATTAATCAGAAGCCAGGCTGGAAGTGTGAGAATCTGAACAGAGAATTTTCCTAGYTTTTCTTGGCAGTTATGCTTGGATGAAGGATTAAGCTACCCAGAGACATGTTCACTTAAGGGAGATTTAGCAGATCTAACTGTATATGCTAAATCAGCATTATCAGCACTAATAATATACATATTTTTGTTTTGTCAAATAAACAAAAAACCTCTCTGAAAATTAATGGGTATATTTATGACAYATTCAAGGTGATCAAGATACAGAAACTATATTCAATCATGAAACACCTCAGGCCCTTCTATAGCAAATTTAGTGGTGCATTGGCTACTTCTGCACTATTAATTCTGCGCTAAATTAAATAGAGTGATATAAGCACTATTAAACTGTCAGAATGGACTTTGGTGCACTTCTGGCCCATGCTAACATGCCCTCTCCTAAACAACTACTCACACGGTTTCAGAGTAATAATGTTCCAAAGGTCAGTCCCCAAAAGCTTTCTGCATGCTGATGCCCAGTTTGGAGGCTGGGAGATCTCCCTAGCACAGGTTCAGGCTGCTTTTGTGCAGGTAGCCTTCACATGCCTGGGAACCTTTCTTGCCACTTTTAATTCACCAGTATAGATATAGCCTTTATGCTCCTGTCTGCAGTAAAATGCTCCTGCTTCTGTTTAACACCGCATATGAAAAGGTCCTGAATGATTTACTCCTTTATTGACTACTAGTGTGATCACAGGAGAATAGACCTGGACAGAAAAAAAGTCAAATAGTCTCTCAGTTGTTATCAGTATTTACTTAATTTTGCTTTCACTGAGTTAAAGGATAAAGTTCTCACTATCCTAAAATGSAAGCAGAGTTAGGGCAGGGGGAATGATTTTGAAAACCCAATACAAATGTGATGCTTATGGCTTATGGTAAAATCATTTCAAAGAAAATTTTAGCCCAAGCTAACAGTGAAAATACAATTTGTTACCCRTCAATTCCTATTAGCGTTCTGAGATCCTATACCACATCACTTGCTCGGGTGAGAATCTCTGAAATCTAGGTTTGGGTCTGTATTAGGCCCTGAGGATTAAAATACTACTTAAGATTTACAGTAATTGYTATGGCTGCAGGAAGGAGAAATAACACAAATCATTTGATATAATAGAACTTCATGTGTACGAGCTGCAGTAGTAGCATTCAATTGTTTTAATATTCTAACTCAAAAACTCCTATCAAAGAAATTACTAGTCCTAATAACAGTGTGAATTACTGGCAGTTTACGGATTACTCATTTCAATGGCTGTAAGTTCCCTCTCCTTTGAGACCTTATGAACTTCAACTGCAGTAGATATACAGCTATACTTTGGAAATCATTTTTTAAATTCAGTTAGGGCTTACTATCTTCCCTTACAAATTGTTAACATTAACTTGTCTATCATGAAAGATTTGTATTACAGAAAAGAAATTTACACATTTAGATTTAATAAGGGCTTCATTTCCACTGGACAGCAAACACACAGCAGTATCCAGTCATAAGCAGCTCAAATGACTGATAATTTCCAAAGAAAATGTAAAGTGTAACTTTTATTTCTTATTTTAGAGCTTTCCCTTCTTCTGTTCCAGAATGTCTAAATGCATATTTTATTGAAATTTAGCACGTAGGACACATGAGAGTGTCAGTATAAAAGCAGAGGAAGCTTATATATTCCATCTAATACTCTAATACTCTAGCAGCAGAGTTCAGGGCTCCAGCACAGACCAATCTCTCTCCCCCGCCTGCATGGAAGATTAACATCATGTATGCTGAAGCAGTTCAGCTCTAGCCCCCTTTAGAAAAAGAACAAAAAAAATCAGAAGGACAAATGATAACACGAAGAATTACAGTGAAGAAAATGACCACAGCATTAATAACTGGAAAGCATCAAGGTATTGCAGCAAAAGGCGCTATAGAGCTGTTTGATGTTAACTAAGTGTGTGGGTGCTTGTGCTGATGTATTTGTGAGTGAAGCAGCAGATCTGACCAGTTGCTTTACAAATGGAAAAAGCAACATTATATATGAAATATATATATATATATTCATTTTCTTACTAGGTGCTCTCTTGTGCATTTTCTGAAATGCAAGAGGTCCAGGGGCCGCATATGAACCAGCTTAAACAATACATTTTTTAAAAAACATTCTAAGCCAGCTTCTCAGATATATAACCTTTTGAGCATATGACTTTCCYATTCCAAAACTCTAGCCTCTGCTTTTTGTATTTTAACAACTTATTCTATGTTCATGCTTTCAYAGTGATACAACCTTTCTGTGACCTATACTGCCTATTAAAATTTGATGCTTAGTTTGGACTTTTACTCAAGTCTGTCATACTTTCTTTTTTTCTTTCTAAATTTATTATGTAACTCCCTAACTTAAAAGATAGCTGGAGATAGGTCTTTTTCAAGGGTTATTTTAAACTACGAATGAAACTGCTCTATTCCACTATGTTACTATGCAACTGTGTAAAGGCTGTTCCTAGATGCCTTAGCTATGTTTCTCCTGTCTTATTTTATACATAATTTTATTGCTAAATTTTCCAGCTTTACAGAGCTTGATTTTGAAAAAACTTAACAYCTCTGTAATTCAGCTTATTATGAACTGATGATAACGATTTTACTCTTAACTCCACTTTAACTTAATTCTGCTCTGGGAACACAAAATTTTGTAAAAAAAATATTTTGCAGCTCTTTCAGTAAGTGCACTTACTAGCAGAGGACTTTGCAGGAAAGCTCCTTTGAAAATAAATATTTTAGATACAAAGTAAATAATGTCTTTCTAAACTGCAGATGTAAGCAATTACATGCCAAGCTCCACTGTAAAAATTCTTGTTATACAAYTGGGTAAAACATATCTCACACAAATAATCAAAACAATTGAAACTTGGAATAATGAATACTCCCACAACACTGCTCATAAGTCATACAAAGATTTGGTTATTTAAAGTATTTGTCAGAAAGATTTAAAAATTTCAAAAAAACAGAGTCTTAGTAGTTTCAGACAATACAGAAACATGAAACCGATAATCCTCTAAAAGCAATTAATTAGAATAAACACTAATTCAATAGATTAAGCTTGGGCTACAGTAGAAGAGCAATAGATTTTGCCATGACTTAAGAGCTAGTTTCATAAAGTCATAGCTTAACTGGTTTTATAAAGCTATAGTATTGTGATAGTTTAGAAATGTCATTGGATGCATAATTGTGTAATCAGCATTAAATTTAAATACAGTGCAGTTATAACACTAAAATTTACAAAACCTGAAAACCCAAGCTATTCAAAATAGAATTATCCTTAGAATTCCATACAGGAAGCTATATTTACTAATGAGATAAAAAAAACCCTACTTTTCCAAGTGCTAATAAAGATGCTTAGCAGTGAACAATCCCATTGACTTCAGTGAAATTACGCATATATTTCAGCTAATATTTTTATAGAACATTCATTAGTCATTCCAAAGCTCCTCTAATAAAATGTTAGAATGCTACAAAAATAATTCTAAATGTCAGTACATTTCTCAAATTTAAAAAATTATTCTACAGTTCTATTAGAAGAGTTTGTTACTTGACTCAATTTTTTTAGCTATTTTTAAATTCAAAGTTTTCATCATATATTGTAACCTGGAATCCTCTCTCAGATAGCCTAAGTACACATAAAAATATAATTCCCTCATTTAATCCCATAAACTAACCCATTAGATTAAAATCTAGAAATGATTTTTTGAAGATACTATTTCTTTCCCTGATAGTCCCTTTCCCTCTCCCCACCTCCATCCTGTTGACAGGGTATACAGTCACGACATCATGAAAATTAAATTTCCCTTTTGTACAATACTGGATAAAACTGTAATCTAGCCCCAAAACCTCACAAAGAGTTGAGTTTAGAAAATTAAAGCAGTTTTGCTAATATTCCCAAAATGTATTTACCTGTTATTAAAATGAATAGTTCACTATGTTCAGCTGAAAGCAGTTTGCTCAGCACCACACGCAACTTCTCCATYGTTTTCACTCCCAAAGATGGTAGCAACACAAACTGAAGTTTTCCAAAGGCTATTTCATATAATCTATGTTTTCTTGTACTATTTTAAGTGTCAATGGTACCTGAAAACCTGTATTCTTTCAATTAGCCATTGGAAGATACCACTTTTACGGAGCTAATAATTAATAATGAATTTATAACACAGTTAGGGCTTGAGGTCCTAATTAAGATTGTGTGCCATTAAGCTAAGTATTAACTTGTCAAAATGCACAATAAAATGAAATTAAATTCTCTTCTTTCTGGCATTTCTCCAAAGGACAGGTTTTCAAAGATATTCTAAAATTTGAAAGACAAGTGGGTTCCATCATACCCTTACAGTCTAAAATGGAGCTGAGAGCTGTTTTCCCTCTCTGCCTCTTTATGCTGTCCTCTGTATGAGGAAAGAAGGTTGTACTGTTATGTGTAGAAATAGCAGCTTTTTTAAAGAGAACTGCTAGAAAAAATATGTTCCTGTCTTACAAGGCAACCGACCCAATATTAGTCTCATGCTCAGCACATGTGAGTGTGCAAAATAAAGGCAGCTACAACAGCATGTGTCAGTGGAGGCATTTTCCTAGCTGCTGTTCTGTGAGGATTTGGGTGTAGAATAGAGAYGTAGAAGACTGAGAAAACTATTCTGCATGACATCTTCTCATCAGCAAAGCTGACTTAAAGAGTTTCCCACCCCTGAATGTTTGGCTGCACTCTTTTGTTGCCCCAGAGCCGTGCTAGCTGCATTGCYGTGCAGCTACATTGTGGATTATACAAGGGAACTGATCCACATTAAATATAACACTGCAGACTTCTCACCATCACCATGTTGTTTCTAGCCCAGCTTGTTCCACCGTTCTACATCTTRGCGCAGCCCAAAGCTCACTTACAGAAATAGGAAGGGCTTGGGAACAGGGATCCAGAAGCAGATAGTACAGGCATACCTTAAATTGACACTGTGKTCAAGAAACTGGTACATGGAAATGCGGCCTGAGAGAGAAGGCAGTAAGATAAGTCTAAGGAAACCAGAACTTTGAGAAAAGCCTGGAAAGGACTCTTTTGGGATGAGGGCTCTCTAAAAGGGGCTARGAACTGTGATCAAACACAGAACCTTCTGCAAATAAACAAGACTTCACAAATGGCAAACTATCAAGGTAGCACATGAGGCTGACAGGCTAACAGCATTTTCTCCTCCTACTTTGAAAAACTCACAGGAGCAGGCAACCTAAATGCTATCCAACTGGATTTTCACAAAAGGGCTATCAAATATTTTCAGCCATAGTCCTGCATTTCATCACCACCATGCAAAATTCCTAGGAGGAATGCCAAAGGAAACTGAACCTCCATGGCTGTAAAAATGTGTCACAGTAAACGACTTCATTAAACAGTTGGTGCTGATGAGCAAAGTACATTGGTTACAGTACAGCGCTGTAGCCCTAGGCTTCCCGAAGGGCTGACTCCAAGAAGAAACTGCAGTGGCAACGCTGAATGAACAAGTCCCACCTGCCCACTGTCCTTCAGAAACATCAGTCCAAATGCCTGCAGGACTGTGCTCTAAGYCTGACTGTTGAAAGAGTCAGATCACACGTACTTTTCTTGTTTCATTTTTAAATTAAATAGTAATTTGCTTTAGCACCTGCATTCACAAAAGGTTGTATCAACACAAGTGAAAAGAGGTAGTAAAATAAGCAAAATAACCCCTTATTTCGGGGGGGGGGGGAAGAAAGGGCTTCTCATGAAGGTAGAGAGGTGCATGTGAGTTTCTAAAGTTAGATTTACTACTGAAAGCGTCACTCCATCCAAGCACATGGTATGACTACAGGGGTCACATGAGAGGTTAAAGTTGAAGTCWGTGGCCATTAGCGAAGGGCATTTGCACAAGCCACCATGGAGGAAGGACCACAGCAGGAGAGCAGGTGATTGGCAGAGGTCTGGTTTAACCCGGGCCATGCCGTAGACAAACTCCAGAAGGAAAAGATGATTCTTCCTTCCCAGGGGAACCAACTTTTCCTCCCCCGACTGTCATTTTCACTCCTGCATCTCAAAAGGCATTTTCACATGCATTTGAAGTCTAATCACAGAGTATTCTTCTTCCCAGATTCATTGCATCTGAAGAATCGCTGAAAGGACATTTAGGGTGAGGTGATCAGCAAGAAGCAGTGAAAAGGCTTCGTATCTCCAGACTGTAAAGGATACCAGAGATAGAAGCGTAGAGAATGACCACAAGTCCAAAACAATAACAGCATTCATTTCAACAGTGTTATTTAGAAAGCATTAAAGACACAAGACTAGGCATGTGCAGGAGCAGGAGACTTCTGCCTGCCTGTCATTTTTTCAGCTCATCCTTAGAATCCCTCAATGTTTTGGTGGCTGTCACGGCAAGAGGGCAGTTGACAAAGATGAGACTTGTAGAGCCATGAGGATAAATTAAAAAAGGAGCAAACCATGAGACTTAAGGACACATTAATATTCTGACTCTGCCCTACTCCTGCATAGAATGAAAGATATATTTTAAAGGCTAAGAGTGTTAGAAATCCTTGTGCTGCTGTAAAGATATCTGCTTTTTTAGCTGGTTTACTTAAAGCCCATCAAAATCAACAAAGAGACTGAACATTTGTGTTTAAATCTTAATTCYGTGGAAAATACTGTGTCACACTTAATCAGGTCATTCTGTTGTCATGTCAGCTATGAAGGAGTATTACAAAACATTCAGAGATGTCAGCGTTGCAGTAAAAGCATTCCATTTCCGCTGTTGTGTTTGTGTGGGTTACGCTTTGTTGACTGCAAAACTGTTAATAACTGCTTTCTAAATTAATATTACTAATATTGCTGTCCATATTTGAGCAAATTACTAAATATTGTTTGTTTATTAGAACACAGTGTGCAGCAGCAACACTCTGTTTTATGCACTCAACTAGTAAATACCTCAGCTTCAGCTCTTCCGCAAATATCATAGAGTGTAAAGGCAAATGATAGGGCAGAAATTCAAATTTAAGAGATATCATTAAAGCTGTCATTCCTTATACTGCACTGCTTGTGCATGAAATATTTTACCAGGAGAAGCACTGCAGAAGACTGGTGCTTCAAGCTACTGGGTGGAAACCAGTGGAATCATATTAATATTGCTGGACTCTTACAGAAATTTCACTGTCTTCACAAACTTGAATATTTTTCTGTTCCTTTCCCTCCCACCAAACAAAAAGCTGCACTAGAGACTTACACTCAGTTTTATTGCTTAAGCCTACCTACAGACTATACATCAAAACAAGACTAATTGCGCATAAAATTTAAATTCTATTGCACTGCTACATAAAAATGCAAAATATTTCAGTGGTATAATAGCTGGTGCTGAGCTCAATCCAATAAGGGCTGCCCCAAGGCAACTCATACAAATGCAATTATCTCTCACATACTCATACTGCTTTCTTTCACAACATTACTTTTATTATGCAAATGTATAAATCTAATTTTAATCCGCAAGACCATCTAGAAGATTAAGCCAATACTCATGTCTTACCTTCACTAAGTGTAATTAAAGATATTTAAAAATTTAGTTTTGGAGGAATGATTCTAATGCAACAAAGAGCTTGATATTGCCCTCAACCTAAATTATAAAATGCAGATATTAGGAGAAAGAAAAAAATGCTTTGATTCAATACGCTCCATCTTGCTCTCTCTCTTTTTTTCTCCTTTTCCTCTCTGAGCAAAGGGTGTTTATTGTCCATATAGGAATGTGGAGGTGGAACCATGGACTACGAGATGCAGAAGTGCTGCATATTCATGGCCCTGCAACCTGTGTAATCATTTCCATGCCTGTAGTAGTTGCATTCTGATTAGGCGGCATTTACACTCACTCTGCACATCTGGGACTGTCACTGCAAAGCGCTGAAGTAGCGGGTGAGTCAGGCTGGCTGTGTCAGCACAAAACAAGGGCCCAGTGGCAGCCTGTGCAGGCTCTCTACAGGGAAAAGTGCTACTCACAGCCAAGTGGCATGAGGAAGGGAAGAGACCTGCTCGGATCTGGTTCTCCTCTGGAGGACCCAGTGATTTCCTCAAATCTGCCTGGAGAGAGGGTGCATATGAGTGCCAAATGGACTTAGGCAGAAACTAGAGGCTTCAGAGTCTGCTTGCATCATGCCAAGTGAAAAGGGATAAAATCAGGGATTTTATATAATGATAATCACTACTGAATATTAACGGTTCTTCCTGAACCCATGTAAAATGCAGTCTGACTCCCTGGCTGTTAGTTTAGGCTTCCTGGTTAGAAATCCTTATATAGGAAAGGAAATAATTTGTATGATATAAGTCTCGAGAACAGAGAAAGATGAAAGGATGGAAATTTCATTCCACCTGTGTTYGAACCGTAACAGTGAGGGCTTCATTTTCAATAATAAACAGTGCAGAATTTTTTAAAATATCTTCAGAAGCTGTGATAACTCCAGGAAGAAAGCCAACATACACAGTGCTATGGCTATCATTCAGAAAATCACTTTTTTTCCCCCCCAAAGTATTTGTTCTGAATATTTTCTGAATTTTTATGTGTCCATATCCTTCTGAGATCAAAAGGATTTCCACACATGCAAGAATTGACAAAAACATTTAGTTAGGTATTTTCTTCAATACGATCTTGAAAAGCTATTGACATCATCAATTTTTGCATGGATTATAATGGCAGATTTGAAAATATCCTTCCTAGTCTCTTTACTCTTCAGCTTTGTTCATTAAACTAATGAAAATGCCTCAAATTCTCATTTTGTTAATCTACAAGGTGATAACTTGATGCAAACAAAAGGGACTCTTTCCAAATCTCAGTAAAGATAGTTTAAAGATTAAAAACCTAAACTGAGTACTTTCACAATATACATTGTCATTTATCAGTTCAAATTTGGGCATATTTTAGACTAAACAGTTCTTCAACAAAAAGTGAAATACATAGATGGATAATATATGTTATTATTTTCTGCTGATTTTTCTGTCACTGTTGTAGAAAAATTGAACTACAAAGAAATTTTGAATTCCGTAATTTGTCCTATAGTTATCACTGCAAATTAATAAGATTTTATTATATTTTCTGGCCTAACATCTTCTTTTGCAACWGAATCTTCTTTGTTTCCATCGAATTCAAAAGGCTATACGCCTATTTAGACCTTTTCATGTTTACACTGCTTGATAGAAAACATAATAAAATACTGGTCAAACTATAGTGGCAAACAGAAAGAGACAATATCATTTTTTAATAAATTCCATATAAAATACAATTTTTTGGTCCTAACTCTAACATGCAAAAGCAAGGAAATTAAACCTGATATTCCATTCCCATAGTACACTTCAAGCAGATATGTTTTYTATTTCTTGTCTTCTCTCCCTAATATATGCAATCATATGGAAAGAATATTTCCCAACATGCTCATGGAGCTGTGAAATTCATTAGAACTAAGGTTTTTGTCCTGTCATCTATTTCCCCGTAGACTTCTGTAGCCACTTTGCTCCCTTCCTCTTCACTTGGTTCTGGAAATTTTCCCAACTGCAAGGACTGCTGTGGTCCTTAACTTCCCTAACCTTTTTTGACATTATTTTAATCAAGTTTAATATTTTATTATTTGTAGATATTAAGCTGCCTCAGTCAGAGATGGAATTGAGTAACTGTAAAACAGAATAAATTAAGAAGGCTCMATAAATGTTTATGGAATGAAGACAATGTAACTTATCCTGTGCTGTACCATCACATATCTAAACTCTGGCCTAATTCCACAAAGATTTATTCCAGTCATTTTTAGATATGTAGTCCCACCRGCTTAAGTGCAGGTCCTTTTGGGAATATAAATCACTTGTAAGAGGTGTAAGAGGGTTTTTACAGAAATGTATCTTAGATGTAGCACTGCACAGGAAAAGATGACATGAGGCAGAAGAAGCAAGGACATTTTAGGAGTTAGGAACACCTTGGAGTAGTAAAGGCAGCATACTCACTGATGTATGCAAGTACAGAGTAATTAAAAAAATGAAAATATTCTTTTGTACTATCTGTCCAATAGAAAACAATACAAAACAATGTATTTTGAGAAAATAGTCTCAATGGTTACTGAATAGTAATGGCTAGCTAGTTCTGCTCATTTTAGAAGTTAACAGTATTTAGAGCATGCTAACTGGCTTGAATCCAGAACTGTAAGTGTCCCTTCCTGCCTAGCAGAAAAATTATGTCGGATCCAGCCTGATACTCACTTGGCATTCCCATGAAACCCCCAAAGATCCTTCTTTTTTATGTAAAAGTTTTGATTATTATTCTGTTGTCTCACTGGTGAGAATAGAATAGAGGTGGAACAAACTGGACCATGCTGAATATTGTAGCAGTATGGATCCTCTCTGAGGTGCTTCTTTCAGCAAGGCTCCTCAGTGAATCATAATAAGTATCTGTGGGTCACCTAACAACAGTAAATATCCCAGCAAGATTACTGTTTCTGTTTTCCAGCAATGAAAGGTCATCTGAGTCCAAAGCCATACGGTATGGGAGGGCAAGTGAACACAAGCTCCTAGCTGCAGTAAAATGGGCTGATATAGGCATCTGAATTCATAAGGAGGAGGGTAATGATCCCAGACAGAGCAGTGTTTTTAACCTTGTATACAGCAGTTACGAAGCTAACATTGAAAATCCACATTTATCTAGCGTCCTTAGTCTTAAAGGATGTTGAAAAACTGGAGAGGGTGGGGAAAAGGGCCACAAGAATGAGGAAGGGCTGAAGAAAATGTCTTACGGTGATGGACTGAAGAGCTGACTTGATTACAAAGGATAAGTATCTTCATGAGAAAAAACACTGAGTAGATACTTTAGTCTATTGGAGAAATACTTAACAAGAACTAATGGTGGAAGCTGAGGCCAGGCAGATCCAAATGAGGATGAAGTTCAATTTATTTTGTAAGAAAATGCCTGATTAACCCCCTGGAACTAACTAGAGCAAGAAAACTGGCAGTCCCTTTGCGACTTTCTAATAAAGTTTTAATGCCATTCTGAAAATTGTATTTTTGCCAGATAGTGATGGTTTGCCAAATTATAGGGTTTCAGAAGTGATACGCATGTAAGTGTGCAAAATATGATGCTCTGTGACATACAGGAGATCAGACTAAATTGTCTAATTATCCTGGCTGAACTTAAAATCTACATTTCTATGAAATCAGAATACTGATCTTTGTGGCCAAACAACAAACAACATTTTGATTCAGAAGCTGATTTATCTCCCATGGAGACAGAGGATTCTCTGACAGTGAAATCTCTGACACTCAGTTATATAAAAGGGCAAAAAGATGCTAGCAATCCATGAAAGACAGCTCTGAGGAGCAACGTGAACATTCAGCTGGTAGCTCTAAGAGCAGCACATGAACTTTTAAAAACTTTGAGAAAACAGAGATGATACTAATTGTTTAAAGGCCATGCTTGTCCTTAGAGTAGACACAGAGTTGCCCAGTGAATAGTCAATATTTTCCTCCTTGGCTCATTCCTAGGTTCCTAAGAGCTACCTGCACATATATAATTTAAAAAACTGATATAAAACAGACTAGGGAAGGAGTTGGTGGACCTAAATGAGAAGGATGTTTATAATTTGCTGGACTTTTCAAATCAAAACTAAAAGTAAATAAAATATAAAAACATTTACTGAAAAAAAACAATTAGAGAAAGCAATTTTTCAGGATATCGTCTTCCTTTACTTCTTGGAGCTAAAATGGAAATTGCACCCCATAGGAAAATGAACTGCTCTATGAATTAATATCATATAGATTCTAAGTGATCTATCTACGCTTGGTCAATGATTTAAAAATCTGTGGTTCCCAGACTTCCTGACTCACAGACTAATCTATCTTCCAAATGTTTTGCTGACTACCAGGATTCTTTTAATTTTAAATTTTAACATTAACATGTTAACTGAAAGCAGGTAATATGGTTTTAAGCATCACTTGAGGACTGTTGTCCAATTGAGTTAGTGCTTGACTATTTACAGATTGGAAATCTTGTTGGTTAGTGCAACAGAAACAGGGATGATTTGCATCACGCACAATAGTAAGTATTTTATAAATTGGCTAAAAGGTGATAAAATGCATCATCTTGTGATGTGTTAAATTGTTGGATTGGCAATTATTTAAAAGGTCATGAATTTGCCCTGATGTCAGGTGGCGAAGATGTTTTAATAAAACATTCGGAGGCTAGGCTGTTCTGACACCAAAGATTTTGATAAGATGTAAATACAATCAATGCAACGACAGACTATTTCAATAAAATATTGAATTAAGTAGGTCATCATGGACTGATGTTACAGACATAGAAGGGAAGAAAATGTAAATATATTGTTCTTCTAGCTAATGGCATAAAGCATCCTAAATATATTTTGAAACCTTGTTATTTAGACAGCTCAGATTGTAAAAGGACATGTTTAAAAAAACTGCCCTTAGAAGCTTTCCTTAAAATCACATTTTTAACAGCTATTGGTTACCATGTTCTGCCAAGACAAGAAAACTGTGAGTATGAAAGAGATAACAAATTATTAGTAAGATTTGGCCTCATAAGAATGCTTCTTTGGTTTTATAAACAGAGAGCATTAACTCCTAACTCCTTGTTTCCCACTGAGTTTGCTTGTGACTCTCTCTGTTAATTTTAGCGCACCTAACCAGCATACCTTACAAAAGTAATAATTAAGAAACAAGTTCTATCCAATCTCAGGATAATCTGATGGTCAACAGTTTGCTCTGCCAACATTCAGACTTGATGAAAATCAGCTTTGTGCCAGTGACGCTCCTGAACTTTAGCATGGCCAGAGTCTATATGGGATCTTCTGTCACTACTGCTAATAGAACATCTCTAAAATCTGATATACAATACAAAATATGCACATACACAGTTACCCATCAGAACTAGCAAACGAAAATATTTTAAAATAAAGCCATATACATAGGCTTGAAATTAGAGTTTAAATTACAAAATGTGGTGTAACACTACTCATTCAAAGTATTCTGAAAAAACCCACAGCAAAAGCACTGCTTCAGACTATGTTATAAAGCACTTTTTTTCTCTTTTAATACATTCACTTCAAATCTTAAACTTTTTATGTCTCCTTTTCTGCTTTTAGTCAAATTTATGATTTATTGTTTTTAATGTATTCGTAATAAAGAAAATGAACCCTGTAAGGAGTCATTGTTTCCAAACTTACTTGCCATGCTCTGAAATGTCAGTATATAAAATCAATGACGCCACAAGACAGATAAAATGCAAAACGACTGTTTCCATTCAAAAGCATTTGGACAGGTTAGCTTGAAGTATCCACTGTAGCCCTCATGCATACACAAGATCATCCTTGGTGATTCACTGACTGTGTTTATTGTTTACTGTCTTCAAATCTGCAGCAATTTCTCCCTTGCTTGCATCTTACGGTAATTGCCAACCTTCTGGCTTCTTCTGCGCTGCAGTCTGTACTGCAGTGATATGTAACAATGTGTTTCCAAAAAACATTTGTTAAAAATTAATGGGAAACTGGTGGGAACCAAAGTTTTATACTGTACAGCCTACAACAACATTACCTCTCACAGTGGCTTCAAAAATTGGGTACAAGGAATAGTATATTAATTCACCTAACATGACTTTGGGCTACATTAGTGCTATCTCCCATCATCATCAGAAAAATGTAGTGACTGAGGAAAAGAAAAGGCAGGCACGGGGCATATTGAATTTGGATAGAGAAAAACAAATTCAACGTTTGCTATGGTTTCTCCGATTTCTACAATGCTCTAGTGTACAATGCTACATTATACCACTGCTGCATAAGCTGAAAAGTCATGTTCTTTTCTCATCAATTACTGTAACACCTGCATATACACAAAGTACATCTACCCATTATTTCCCTAATGCCTCAGTGAGTGCTTTTGTGTAGAAAGCCCCAAAGCTTCAAGAATGAAAAACAGAGAAGACAGTTTGTTAAATATAAAGAAAAGACATCCTATCTGCACCCAGAAAGTCAGCCCTAAAGTTTTCCTAGGCACAACACAGATCATAAACACTGGTTGCAATACTTCTTGACCTGTACGAAGAGTAACACAGGTTCCAAATGGGGCATGCTTCTTTTGTATTTTATCCCAGTTCTGCTGCTTAGCAAAGCTATTGTAATAGCGAGGACAATTTCCACAGAAGGGAAATTCTGCCAAATCTCAATCTGCTACAGTACATTAAATTTTGTGGGTTTAATGCTGAGTATCGTAGACACTTGCACAATTTTCTTTGACTGGATATTTAATAGGACATAAAAGTGTTAATATTTTGACTTGATGAATTTGCTTTTTGCTTTCAGCAGCAGACAGTTATGAAAAGTTACAGTGGTACATTAGTTACAGTAATTTGGTTTTGGGACACCAGCAGAAACAAATAAAATCCATTAACAGAGCCAATAGCTATAACCAAAGCTAATAAAAAGGGCTAAAGGCAATTTATAAAAAGATGTCTTAAAATGTCTACTGAAGAAAGAAAATATAAAGTGATCTTTAGAGTAACTAAAACAATATTGTTATTCCCATACTTTAGCAAATGTTTTTCATTTTTAAACATTTAGCAATATATACAAGTAGAATAAACATGAACATCGTTTGTTGTCTCTGATCCCATACATTTATTTACATAAAATGTTTGTAGGACTTTTTTTAATAGATGTCTAACACTGACAAATAAAGCAACCCAGAAATATTAAAATGAAGCCTCCCCTGGTGCTAAAGGTATATCCAAATGGATAGAAGAGACTAGGGAAAATCTGGAATTAATCCATTCAAACTAGTGTGCACAGTCAGTTGGTGGTCCTTCAGCAGGTCATTGGGAAGCATTAAGGTGCCGTTCTGTGCATATCATAATGATTCAGGAAGCTGGAAAATGAATAGGCTGCTAGAAGAGACAAAATACTCAGGAAGTCTTACTGGTCGATTCTGTCTATTTCTCCAAATTATACTAGATTCATACACAAAATGATGAAGCTTTTCAAATTTTAAGCTGTAAGAAAGTTCAAGATTGCAGATGCTAGCTTTTTACCCATTCTTCCTTTAGCTTTCCTTAGTTTACCCTTTCCTTAAAAAATGTAGTAATGGTGGCATTTAACTGGAATCACTGAAGAGGTAAGTCTTCTGGGAGGGGAGAGGGGAAGGTAGATGCATCTATTTTGGTAGATGCATACTTGGACAGAATACAGTATGACAAGTAAAGTTGCACTGGTCTAGATAAGGATTTGCAAATTTCCAGCATTACAATCTTTTTTATGGTGCATTACACTATCATATTCAAGTTTCGGGACGGAGTCTTAATTTGCCAACCGTACCCTTTCCAAATGCTCCTCTGCCTGCTTACTTCTACAGAAGCAAGCTGGACTGGGGCATAACAGCAGGTCTGTTCCAATTCTGCAAGCTTCACCCTTATCCTTGGAAGCTGCATTGCCCCAGAAGAGAGAAACTATATTAGCCAGATCTGAACAAAGTCCTTATCATAGAGCAATGAATTTTTGGTGTTGCTTCTTGTTCTTCTTTCAATAGCAAAAAGCATATCTGAGAGGCTGAAAGCTACATATTCCTTCTAGAGACTTCCTTTTTGGTAGAAAAACTAATGTGAAATGATCAAAGCAATGCTAAGTTGGTATCCATCTCCAAGATCTCTTTTTCTTTCCATAGTGGAACATGCTTTTGATATATTATTTTAAAAACCTAATTCAATGTTGTTGAGTTGCATGATTTTCTTTAGCATTTTCTTCTTTTCTGTTACTATTCTCCAAGCAGAATGCTGACCTTAGCAATATCTTTAAATTTTGCTAAAATTAGGTACTTTAAATGACATAGTTATTTAACAGGCCTCAAGAAAAGGAGAATAGGACAAAAATGTGAAGAAGTGAGAGAGTCTGCAGATCTCTACTGGGAAAAAGAGGAATTCAGAGGAGACTACCCCTGGATCAGCAGTTCTGGCCATTCAGAAAAGAATTAGAACAACCCATTTATGAAAGCAGGTAACGCACCARATTTCTTGAATTAGATAAACAAAACATTATACTGGTTTAATCAAATTTCCTCTTTTTGTAAAGTGGCATGWTAGGTGACTGGGAAATAGACTCAGGGACATTGGATACATATCATTAGCGATATGATGTATGGCTTTGCATTTTACAGCTGGAAATGATTCAAGACATTTTGGGTTACAGAAAGCTCTCTAATGACACGATGCGTGTAACCGGTGGAACCAAGCCCATTAGCAAAACCAGGCACCACACACAAATTTATGTGCCACTTAACAGGATTGCTTCTTGGCTGTGGGTGGGGTACAGTGAAGGATTTGCTCTCCTCGGGGAAATAAAGAGCAGTAACATTTTATTGCTCTAAGGGACAGGAACCTGCAACATAAAAATCAAACCTAGGTATAACTGGAAGTAGGCTCTGGCAGAGGTATGCATCTCCATTAACTGAGAAGAGAATTCAGATCATTCCCTGTAATTGCCTGAAAGTTAAAAGTTAGAAATGTCTGCGTGGGCTCGTCCACACAAAGAGCTTAAGGCACAGTAAGTCAGAGTATGAAGCCTCACTCTTAGTCCATCTTGGCTGCCAGGCAGTTTACTTCATTTGGAAATGGCAGGAATAAATCTCCACAAATGTACTTGTAGGGAAGGGCAAACAAATTTCCACAGGGAAAGCTGGCAAGAAACACATATAGTTAGCTGCTAAGGAGATAACTGCCTATTCTGTCTGCTCTTACCTTAGGGTAAAGGTAATGTAGTTTATCCTATTTTTTCTATGGGGAAAGATACCTTGAGTTACTTATACATGGGAAACAAGTGCAAGATAGCTAGTGACTATAAATTCCTGTATCACTTTATTGCATAGTGACTAACCTCCTTGAATACACAAGCGTGATCTATATTATAATCCTAGCTACTTGGTTACAAAACTTAGAGAAAAGATTTACTTCCTCTGTTCTTCAAGACACCTCCTTCATGTTGGTCTGATTATAAACTGATTCAGGAAAGTATTGCAATGACAAAATATAACCTTTAAAATTCAAACTTATTATTTTGTTTGATTCTATTAAGGCATATCCTCTCATAAAAGTGACCTCCATTTATGGAAAGAGATAATTAAGGACATGGACAGCCTCTAATATGAGGAGAGATTTAAAGATTGAAATGTTTATCTTCAAYGATGAGTAAGAGTGCACATGATAACAGTACCCCATAATTATATATGGCATTAGAAAGCAGAAGGAGGGTGCTTTTTTTCACTCCTACATGAAATGAATATAAGAAAACATTCCTTTAAATTCAGAGGGAAAAAAATAGATACAAGAAATTCTTTTTCAGACAATGCCTAAATGCAGGATGGAACTTTCCTCATGAACCATTTTGGTTCGGAGTTAAATTTAATTTGGAAAAGGGAATGGACSTGTTTATAGGCTGTGCTATTTGGTGATTTGGGGTTTTCTTCGTAGGGATTTTGTCAGGGCATAAGGTACTAACTGATTTTGTGTAGGGCAAATCTTTTCAAAGGAGCACACTATCACATACTATGTAGCACAGGCTATTTGCTTTTGGGCAGCAGGGATGGGGATAGGGCTAGGATCCATCTGACGAAGCATCATGTGCAGAGTTGACAGAGACTGAACAGAAGGCTAAATCTCCTACTCTGTTCCAGTACTGGATTCTTGCATTTCTAAAACCTATAGCTATATCCAACTGCTAAAAAGCTTTGCTTTTTACATCAGTCACTGTAGACTTGTRTTAAGAGGCTTATTCCATGAAATTTCAGGAATAATTGTTACTCTGTGGTAGCACGGTAACTGCTGAGCTTATACACACACCTATAAAATTATTATAAAATTCTGTATGTATGTATGTAATACACATATAGACATGCAAATCATGTATATAATTATACAGTACATTGTGTAAAATGATACATTAAGGTGTACATATTTATATGTATATGTGATATGTGTAGTGGTAGTTCTCAGTTTCCATGAATACTCATAATAGTTCATCATTATAAACCCAGAATGTTATTCATGCCATTCAGCTGAAAGAGTTGATTTTCTGTTCTCCAAAGGGGTTCAAGAAATTGGCAGACCTTCATCAGTATAGCAACTGGGGTGCTGAAAACTGACCTGAGCAGGAATCAAATAATGATCTTTTCACTGTTTAATGACCAAGAAAAAATTGAGGAGAAACACAGAATGGCACAGTTGCTACCTGTTTTCTCCATTATTTTCATAGTATAAATCTGAGTATCCTATCTGAGAGCAACAGAAATTTCTCCAAGATCAGTAGCTGGAAATGACAGCACTACTTACAGCAAAAACAATATTCCTTTACACWTATTACAATGAGTGAAGGCTGTCAGCTTCAGATACTATCTCATCATTTTCAACTCTAGCCCTTTAGAGATATATGTCCTTTACATGACCATATCAAGATGTAGGCAAAGAGCAAGAGGAAAATTGCCAACTTTTTAAACATATATAAGTTTGATATGACACTAAAAAACCCCACAGCTGTATGATGAAAGTAGTTGCTGCAGAAAAAGATGTCATCATTAGTATCAATAGACTACAATTTTAATCTATTAGTGGATGATACCACATCTTTATTTCACAGATCTAGCATTCAAGAAGGCCTCTATATCAATGTTCACAATCAGATTTTCAATCATTAACTTCTGTAGTAGTTAACACTTCTAGAGTAGCTAGTCTTAGAAAAGATTAAAAGCTTTTTTTTAAAAAAAGCTTCAACATCAAATACAATTACACTTCTGGCTAGATACGGCCATGGTAGAGGTGAAGTGAAAGTAGGTTTCCTAATCAGGGTGTCCCTAAGCTGCAGATGACTGGAAGCTGGGAAGATGTACAGAAGGAAGCATTGCTATAGGCTTGCTTTTACACTCTGATATTCCTTTCTCATTCTCTTCCCTTTAATGTCCTCAGAGAGGAGAAAGTGTTCGCTTGTACAGCAGGACATCATAAGAAACAGGAGTTTGGGTTTGACTCAATATATTAAAAAAAATAGAGAGAGTGAGTGACCCCARTAACTTGATAGTTTCTTCTACAGGTCTGATAGCTTTGGAGAACACAGAAATCTTTTCTTTGTGCTTTCTATCAGCAAAATGGGTAGTATTATGTGGACTTAGAAGCTGTATGCCATTTTTTAGAAGTGAATCTCAACAGAACTACAGAGAGGTAGTGACTGCTCTGCTCTAGTTAAGGGGAGTTGCTAGTTGTATAAAAGACACTTTTCAAATTCTAATTACACTGAAAATCCTGACTCACACCATTATATTGTCCGCTTCTCAGCAGGGGGTGGGGAGGGTGGTGTGAAGTGTTTAAGCTGGGGCTCATTCAAGTAGATGAGCTCTTCATCTCAAAGCCTGACACAGATTTTGCTTTGGTTTTATTATTGAGGAGGCTAGCATTGATTAAACAGAGGTAAGGTGAAAGATTTAACACTAAATAGCAGACACACCTGGCAGTATTGTGGGCTCTGAAAAACTGAAACTGAGAGAAAAAGAAGGAGAACACTGAGAGGAATGGAGCAATTCACGGCTCCCAGAGTCTTGTTTCAAAGCTTATTTATCTCCACTAGGTATTTTCAGTCAGTCAGTTAAGAACATCAAGGTTGGATTAAAGGGCTGCTTCATGTCTTCTGACACCTTCAGTGCTGCAGACACTAGGCCAGGTTTGGGGCAGAATACTAGATATTGTCTCCTACTTCTTGTCCCCAGCTGATGCATGCATTTATCACACTTTTGCATGTCTTTGCAAGCTTATTACAGGTATGGAATAGCAAGAAACTGGGTGGGTGTTTTCTATGTATCTTAAAACAGCTTGAAACTGTGGAGGGAAGAAGCTTAGAGTGGGGGGGGGATTGACTAGAATTATGCATCTGATGAAGAGATATTTGAATATTTGTAGTAGCGTTAAAGATTATAAGAAGTCAGTGATACAGGAAAAAACATAGGCAAATGAAGTAGTGTAAGCAGATGGATGGTGGGAAAACAGCGTAACAGATCTGCAGAGCTGAGCTCCTCCTCTGAGCCCCAACCAACCTACAGTGACAACCACTATTTCCATTACTCCATTTCTTTACTCCTTTTCCTTACTTTCCATTAAGGGAAGGCCATAGTTTAAATTTAACATTGTATACAGATTACCAATTTATAGATAATTTAGACTCAATGCTGGAGTTTTTACTTAATCATATTAACACTTTAAAATATTTAATATATCGGGTAACCTTACATGGTTTAACGACCATTATGTACTGCATATGACATTATCTATCATTAGCACCGTGCTAAACGTCTTATGAAACCAAAAGATCTTTGTTGCATAAATTGACTCTATTTTGATGCATCTGAATTGCTTGAAAGAGAAATGAGTGAACAGGCTCCAGAAGTCTAAGATAGATAAAGGACTAGTGAGCACACACAAGAAAGTAAAAGTAGTAAGTTCACATTCTTTGGATAAATACAAATTGTTTTATAGGTTGTTTGAGAAAGTCCCRAGAATAAAGAACTTTTATTTCAAAGAACTACAAAAAATATGCTAGTATCGACCTACTTTAACTTAAAATACACTTAAGGGCCAGTTGAAGAAGCTAATGTAAAATATTAGATGAAGTGGAAGAGCTGAAGAACTTCTGCACTCTACAGTGGCACTGGATAGCTGCAAATGGCAGTGATAGCCTGTTTTTCCAATTTTAGGAATGGTTAGCATTTTGCTATAGATAAATAAGTTTCTGAATGCATAGTGAAAGTGAACATCACTTTCTTTACCTATTTGGTGAAAAGCAAAATCTATTTCATGACAAGGGGAAAGGAGAAAGTCACAGTAACAGCTATCATTAAGTTTACCTTTGCCCTAAGAATTCATTTTGAGATATAACCTTCACATACCCCCCACAAGGGCCCATAAACGACAGTCATGTTTGCCATCAGACTGCTGATAAATCCCATCTGTGCACCAGTCCTGAAACACTATATAGAATTTAGCACTGAAATTAGATATATTTTGTCCTTCAAGAGATATATACACCGCTTATCACATCAAAGCAATAACTACACCAATCTGCTCCAGCTAATCTCCTCATCTTGGAAAGCATGGAGATAGGGCAATAGAATTAGRATGACACAGAGGGCATCTACCACGCTTCTGGGTCTTTACAAGTTTAAGCTGGCACCATTAAACTTTTAATTTTTTATGCTGTAAGATCTCCATCCCTGTTTGGYGAAATTTTGAGTAGAGATGAATTAGCAGTTCTGAGAGAATTCAAGGTAGCAGTGGTGACCTTAACTCCGAGCGGATTATCTCAGCAATACCCAGACCTCCTACTCTCAGGTAAGATWCTGGCAGTTGTTGTAAGCAAAAATTAATCTAGTAACTATCTTTATCTTTTATCCTTTGGAAATAAAAACATTCTCAACAGGCTGCTGGCATATTTGATGGATGTTAAAATAAAGCAGACCATATCAGTATACAAAAGCAAGAGAACTGCTTTACCAATTAAAAGAAATATATGCATCTTCACAACCTACAATGCCTGAACTGACAGTGAGAAGAGAGTATTAAAAAACTCCACTCAACAGATCCAGTTTAACAGTGCTTCTCTACCTTTACAYTTTCTTTTCGTTAATATGGATGAGGTCTAAGGTTATGAAAACTATTGAAGAAGTAAAACTTAATTGTGCCTGAGCAGTATTTCCTAGGAAAGAATTTTAACAGAAATGCAAACAGCTCTTTAGCTTTCAGATGAGCACTAGGTAACCACACAAACTCTGTAATGTGTTGACGTGCAAACCCCCTCTGCTTCTAATTACTCGATCAGTTTGTTCACTGGTTAGTCCAAAAGCTTTGCTGAACTTTTTTTGTTTGTTTGTTTGTTTTTGTTTGTTTTTAGATGGGTGGGTGTGGGCAGGCAGAAGGATTTGTGAAACAAAGTCCTTTACCATTTTCTCCAAGGAGGATCTCCCAGTTTTATTCCTTGATCTTCAAAGTCAAGTGATAAAACTTAAATTCACCAAACAGATTATTGCTTTAAGGGAGTAAGGCAATCCTCTTGCATGAGGCTAAAASCAACTTTTTTTAAAGTTGGAAGTCTATAAATGAGAAACATTATTCTTTATCTGGCCTGAGTTTTTCAGCCTTCATGGAGAGGTCTAACAGATCAATAAATCAGTGCAAAACCAAAATATCTTAAATAAAATTTCTTTTAATATAAAATATCTTGATGTAAGATACACAGAATGTGTACCYTTTTTCTATTATTAGCACAAACAGTATCATGAAGAATATTCACACGAAAACTAGACGATGTTTCAAAGGGCTCATCTGCTCCTGCCCATTATTAAACACTTGGAACCATAATAACCTTCCTGTGATACCATAAACACTGCCCCAGCAACCAATTATTTGTATCACTTGTATTGGGTAAGATAGGAAGACGGGAAAGATGGATACTTAACATTTTCACATAAATAATCCTATCATTACAAAATGTAGAATGAAAAACTACAGAAAGCATGCATTCGTACAATCAGATGAGTCAGTAAATACAATGAATGTTTTTCAGTGTCTGCCACAAAGTGCCAGCACATTAGGAAGTGAGAGGGAGAGTGACGGAGCACTGGCATAGGTTGCCCAGAGAGGCTGTGGAGTCTCCTTCTCTGGAGATCTTCAAGGCCCGCCTGGATGCAACCCTGTCTACCATGCTCTAGGTGACCATGCTGAGCAGGGAGGTTGGACTAGATGATCTCCAGAGGTCCCTTCCAACCTTACTGATTCTATGATTCTATGAAAGGCTCCTTCAACATCAACTCCTTTTTTTTTTTTTTTTTTTTTTTTTCACTAGTTAATCCTTGCACGGTATCTTTTAGGTTGAACGGTAAAGAAAAGTAAAAACTCTGTACTATTTTCAGGTTTCAAAAGGAAAAGGGAAGGAAGATTAAAAGTAAACACAGGGAAAACGTGGATGACGTCTTTCACTTTTCTAGTCACAAAAAAATAGCTTGTGCTTGTATATTTTGCTAAAAGGTACTTTGGAGTATAGTTCACCATGCAAGCACATGAGGGACAGTTTTACTAGGCCYTATTTCAGGTCCTCTTTTGACTTACTATTTTGTCTGTGGCACTTTGAATTAATCTCACCATTGTCTCTCACTCTTCAGTTAAAATAAATAAATAAATAAATAAAAAGCAGGGTACCACCCAACTACATATTCATATTTGTAGTTCATATTTGATCACCTTAATCAGTGTGGTGCCAATTACTTTCTGTTTAATTATTTTTATTTTCTTCTAACCTTTCTCAAATTGTGCTGTCTCACTCAGACAACTCACATCTTTTATTGATAGATATTCTGCATAGATTAAATCTTTACACTACATTAAAGTTAGAAAGAGATGTGATGCTACTGAACATGAAGTACTTTAATGTTTTGCTTTTCAGGAAGCATTTGGGGTAATATTTGATTTGCTGCTTCTGAAGTGCAGAACATTTCCCACATTTTCCCTCCAGGAGGTACCAACAACTTCTCATCTGGCAGCCCTTGGAAAATTTTTATTTGGAGCTCTTTAAAGAGAAGTTCTCACCCACAATAAAATCGAAATTCTCAGTGACTGATCTAGGCCACTTAGACTTTCCTTTGAAGGTGMTGAGAGATTTAAATAACTCACACTACAAAACAAATGAGATCCTCTAGACATTATTTAAAGAGAAACTATTATCATTTTAGATAAACCCACAGCTCGCCATCTCTTTACTACAGTAAAGTATATAGAATGACACTACAGAATGAAACTTTAGACTATAGACTGAAACTTCAAATTCATTCAGACTATTGTAACTAAAATCTAGCTTCCAAAAGACTACTGCAATTCTTGCAATATTCCCCTCAGTAGCATTTTCTATTTTAAACATCTGTTGAAAATCAGTAGCATTAACTTAATGGGATAATCTGGCTGGGCTCCTTTGAAATTAATCAAATAAATTAGCATTATGGACTTTTAACAGAGACTGAAAAGAGCTGATTAGAATACCATATATTAAAACAACAAGCACATCTGTACTGGGGGGCAGAATACACAGCAGATAGACTTCCTTGTTGAAAAGCACATTTAGGGTCACACAATTGCCATGCATTCATGAAGTGATAAAGTGATAAAGAAAAGTCCTATTCCATCAAATGAGATATGCTTCAAATAAAATAAGAACCAAAATAAAAGCATTTCCTCCCTTCCTGCACCTTCCTCTGTCAATGAGGAAGTGGGATAATTATATAATGATAAATGACTGAGACGCACTGTTCCCAGAGATTCATAATGGCTAAGTGCAGTACTGATCGTATAATGCTGTGATGTGCTGCTATATTCAGTCAAGGGAACAAAACAGCAGGGTGACATTAGTTTAGTGCAGTTGTAGTGAATATCTACCTGATACATTTGTTCTGTTTCAAAATAAAAATCAATATACTACAGTTGTATTCAGTGTCTGCTTACTAATGCAAGTTCTYGAGACACAGAGCTTAGATTTGGTAGCTAACAGTGATAAGAAAAAAGGTATCAAGAAATTTTTAGGTGTTATTGGATTCACTCTATGCTAGCATTAAAAATTCCAGTCTGCCTGCAAAAGTCTTGCAAATTTTATACGTAGAAGCAAAATTTCTTGTGAAGTCTACAGTACTTTCATATAATAGGAATAATAGGTAGAAATACTATGAGAAAAGGGCTTTCTACCACATGTCTGTTTCCCTTCATTCCTGACCATTCCTATAATGAAAAAAAAAAGGCAAATAAAAATAAAACTAGTGGAGTAGAGCTAACTGATTTCTTTTAAAATGTTTTTTGATTTGGATAAAATAAAAATGTGAAAATAATAGGAGCAAAGAGATTAAACAGAACAAAAATTCAATTTTATGTATTCATTGCTCTACTCTCTAATTCTCATTGCTATTTGCATTGCTCTTTCTGTTTTGAGAAAGACACTGCTGAAGAAGGCTCCATATCACTTGTGTTGTGCAGGAGGTCAGATAACTATAGTGGTGTAACTGGTCTTAGTATTATGATAGATTAATAGATTTTATGTTAAGCATTCATTCTTACATGCTACTTCTTACACGCTGCTRTATCCCTGGTCTCCTTGATGGCTGTTGTAACTGCTGGTCTTACACTCTCCTTGAGGACTCTATTCCCATCATCCCTTTTCCTTTTGAATTTCATATTTAGTTTCTCTTTATCAATCCATCTGCATTCAAAAACAGTTCTAAAATGCTGGAATGGACAAGACATTTTCTTCCATCCTCTGTTTGCTCTGTTTATATATTCTCTTGCTTCTCTCCTTCACTTTGGGTCTCTTTTAGTCCGAACACAGAGGGACTGTTTGTTACTTTTTCGAGCAGCGGTCAGTGTAGCAGGCTCCAGTCTTCACTGCCTGCTAGACAGTGCTGCAATAAACATCACTAATGACAATATTGGAAAGTAGATGAGTTTTCTTTTCATAAAAATAAGTTAAGGGCTAGAAAGCATAAGCACAATTGAATACTCCTTCAAAAACCTCCTCACTGAGGGCACTGTATAGTCATGGCTAAGTCTTGCATGAGAAGAAAAGCACAGTAAAGAACATCTGAAAAAAAAAGAGAATAGTTTGCTGAAGGGCTGCCGAAAAATATCATAAAAGTCAGAGCTATCACTGCTCCTGGCAGGAGTTTCACAAACCGGATTTTGTTCAAAATGTCCCCCAGTACCTAGCAGGAAAGGATATAAAGTGAAAGGACTAAAAGTATCAGGTCAGGAGAACAAAGTTCAAAATACAGCAGAACAATGCATCTCTGCATCACGTATCTATGCATTTAAATGCCAGACAGCAATCCTGACACTGGCCTGTCGGACTGTCATTACTGATACCATAATTCACAGTGGTACCTGACAGCTACTGCAGATTCTGAAAACGTGAAATGGATCTCCCTATTTTTGGCTGCACTGACTTTTATCAGAAGAGTTCTGGTAACATTCAACATATTCAAGTAAAATTCGGCAAATGGAAAAATATTGCAAAGCATAAGGATACTAGTCAGTATACTCAACTCTTTAAATGTAGGTGTGTATTTATGATCTTCTTTGTGATTTCAGATTAGACTGCACAGAGAATTAACACCRTCTGCTGAATATGCCATGTCATCTCACATAAATGTCCTATCTGATGTAAACTGCAACTGGTAAAGTATGAGGCCTCTCATAAGAGTTAATAGAGCATGACTGAGAACAGTTCTTGAAATGGGATTCTGGAACTGAGCTTCTTAAATAGAAGTAAGAATGAGTTTTAAATAGTATGCTTTACTGGTTGATCATTTCTGTTCCTCAGTCATACTTTTGCAAACTAGATCCATGACATTCTTTTTATCTTGCTGATATTATTGCCCCCACTCATCCACTTAAATTTACTACCTATGAAAGCAGAAAGCGCATTACCTCCAAGAGCTTTGGGAGGTTACATAATCTGAATCAATTTCATTACCATAAATAAATGTCAAATGGCTGAAATACATTTTCTCTGATTAAACTGTCAAGGGCAAGAACATGCAGGAAGAGTCTTTGTTTTATTCCTCTTACAGTAAAAAGGGGGGAAAAGGAGTGAAAGAAAAATGAGCATCTGATGAGTGATCTTTACATAATAAAAAAGATGAGATGATAATTCTCAGAGACAAAAAGAAGACCTAGCTGTCCATTTCATTAATAACTACATAAGTCTACTTGTGGGAAAAAATCTGAATGGTGAGTATACTGAGAGCTCATAATTTGAATAACACTGTGCTATTTTCGAACCTTTGTCTTGAGTTCTTCTGCCGTCAATTTATGAACAAAACCACAAGAATTTCCATTTCCCTGATCATCTCAAATAATATACAGAGAACTCCAATGTCTTCACTGTGTGTGCTCAAAGAATTCACTCTCTATGAGAGAGGAAAATATTTCTGTGAATGGTGTTTATAGTTTATTCATATTGCTCTAGTGCCTGGTAGCCCTCTAGAGATGCTGACCAGAAGGTAATCTCAGGTGACTGACTCAGATGTCGATGCCTGTGTTTCTTGGCTGAGGTCTCAAGCAAAAGACCATATTTCCTCTGGAAAAGGACATTCAGATCTCCAGGTTTAGCATATTTAAAAATAGGTATTTCAAAACAGTCACTTTCATAGTACTTACCTTTACATTTATTAAACAAATGAACTGTTGATCAATGTGATTAACTGGTAATGTTCAATTTGAAATTCAGTATAGAAATTTGGAGACCTCATTTCTGGTAGCAATATAGCACTCCTGAAATAGATATTTTTATACTGTGCACATGTATCCTGCCAAGCATTACTCATTCTTGTGGGTTTCCCTCCTAGAGAATATAAATATTATAAGCAGAGTTCATTACTCTCAAAACCCAAGTATGCTTTATATATTCTTCTTATGCACTAGGTATAAAAAAGAGTGTATTGACAGAAGGAAAGAGATTGGAAATAACAGTTTAAGGTTACCTAAAGGAGATGCTAGCCTTCAAACTGGGACGATCACAAGCAAATCTATTCTCTTAATCAAAACTGCCTAAGGCAAAACGTAGTTATATCCAGTGTATAAGGGTCATTTCTAAACTACTGTCTCTGAGCTAAACATAAACCAGAATCACTTTAAACAAAGTTGTTTTGCAAAAAAAGAAAAAAAAAAACTATTTGGAACCAATTTGACCCTGTACATTACTAAGTAAAAATCTGGAAAAAGCTCAAAATGTGCAGATTCAGAAGAACAATGGCCAGACTTGGACCACTGCCCTGTAGTATTTCACCCCACCAACAAAGATGCAACCAGCAAGCAATTCCTGCAGCACAGACAGCAAAGGCCAGTGTAATGCCACACCGTGGGCAAAAGCTGCGCTTTCTGCCTGATGGACAGAGTGGTGGGAGYCACCTGCAATCCTGGCCCCAGGTAGGCCCACGGAGAGCAGGGAGGAGATCACCAGAGAAGAGCCCCCCAGCCTCATTTCTCAGCTGCATCGTCTGTGATATGGCACAAAATCTGTCCCAGCGACAACACTCTGATTATACCAAATCTGAATCGTCTCCAGCTGGTTATGAGTATAGCAGCTTTGCCTAACTTTCTACAGATTAGAGTTAATTGTGTACTATTCATGCATGAGCTTTGCTCTGGGCTGGATATAAAGCATATTCAGCATAACCAAAAGTGAATTTGTCTTAGTTATTAGACTAATGTAGATGCTCACATACTTTTGAGTTAGCATGAGATGACTGTATTGATCTTGCAGATGTGTCTTCTACATCATTTCCCAGTTTGGGTTTCCAATCTCTATTTTGCTTTCTGTTTTATTATTCAGCATGTGCTTGGTCCTTGCTGTTCACTCATATCTCTGTTAGCAACTACATACAATATAAGATGCACCATTTTTTAACTTTGGCATGAAAAACTGGCCACATGGAAACTCATCAACTGCTTAGCTAATCTAGTACGTGCCTCCAGTAGTGCTCTACATGCAATACATCAAGTAATAGTGAAAAGCAAAACAAAATCCTCACTGCRTTAAGCCTGTCCTATAATATTGGACAAGAGAGGTGAAAAGAAGCTTCCATCTCTACTCCAGGTTGCTGCAATGGCTAAAATCAGAGTAACAATATAGCACAGTTATCACATAGTAAAATAAAGTAGAAGCTATTGCTAAATTAATACAGGCATTTGAAAAAGGGAACAATGTGAACAAGAAAATATAGATGAGAGAAAAGAAAAAAAGTTTATTGCTATTTGACAGAAGTTAATTACTAATGTCTAACCTAAAACAGCTATTTATTGAAATCTAATGACAGAGCTTTCTGGAAACTCAGTTATTCATGAGAAGTGAAATGCTTTTAGCCAGATAAGCTCTTAGAGTCTGTTAATTCTTTTCCAAACTAAATGTTATGGTACTTCTCTTTAAATTATTTTGGTTTTAATTAAATTATTTTATATTTCCCTAAATTCAAAGGAAGTAATATTGGCAGTGAATCCCCCCCCAGCTTTCAAGTACTTTTTGCYGATCAAGTTAACCAAAAACTGCGTATAAAGTCTCCTAAGTTGTCTGAAGCTGTATTTTGGACTATAAAGAAATAGCCTGACACCCTAAAGGACTGGTGCCTGCGCAGTTTCTACAGAACTTTGTGGAAGCTTTTTGATACACAAATTACCAACTAAGCAAGTGCCAAACTACAGTGTGTGGTGTTTAACATTGGGCTCTGTCTCTAAAAATCTCAAACAAACATACAGAACTACAGGTATTCAATTCTTTGCTGTGCAAAATCAGAGTTTTTTCTTCCTTCACTTCTTTTTTACAATTTGAGGAAAGGTATTTCTCTCAAGGAGAATATTGTGAAAACAAATAACCTGGAAATTAAAACACACAAGATGCTGTAGCTGAGATATCCCAAAGCTGGATTCGGTATGGTAAACTCTCAACCATGCAAACTGTGTYCCGCATGCTCCCATACAAGCCCACCTTTGGGACCGCACACTTTAGCTCCAGTTCAGTGGTGTCAGAGGGTGATTTTGGAGAGTACACTCACTTTTGGGTAAACTAAGTAACTCTGTTATAAAGAGCATAACATGCAAGACCAGCTTAGATACCTGGAACATGGTGCAAAGACACTTTGTTAGCTCTGGTCCAGACTGTCTTAGCTAGAGAAATAAGCACCTCCTAAAGAAGTACCTTCTGACACAATACCTCATGATATTTAAAAACAGCTAATATCTTACTTGAATGAGGCACTGAATCTCAGCTTTTAAGTCCCATTGGACTTGTACTAACTTTGTGGAGTGAAATGCAGCTATTTCTACTGCACTCACAGTGTGCCTTGCTATACATTCAACATTTAGGATAGTCTATTTATCTAGCGCCCCAGCTACCAGGGAGATAACAATATAATGGAGGAAGAAAAGTGGAAAATATACATACAGTTCTATAAACATGTATTTTTCTGTTCTTGTAGTGAATTCTGTAAAGACAACAGTCTATTAACTGTTACAGATTATGGTCCACATTTTCAAAACTATTATAGAATGTGGAATATTATTAGAAAGATCATTGTGTCCATTTTACAAATAAGAAACATAATGTTGAATTTTCAATAGCACCACAAAAATTTAGTAACACAGACTGCATTGATTTTCTTGAAGGATGTCAATGGAAGAAACAGGAACTAAGTCTTTTCCAAAGCCCTGATCAGAGCAATAAAAAAAAAAAATCAACAATTCTTTCCTTTAACCAATATTACAGTTGCTACTATTGCTAATATCAGATTTTGTTCAAATATTTCCAGTTAAAATTGGAAGTGGATTAGAGAATTAAGTTGCAACTTTAGGATAGAAAATTGTAGAGCACAAATATGTGTTAACTCCAAGGACAAGGAGAACAGCTCTGCATCATGAAAATTAGTTTAAATAACCTCAGGGCAAGTTATTACCTATTCCCTATAGGTCGAATTTACGGCATGTAAGAAATAAGCAGCAAGAATAGATGCTGCATATACCAGGCTGCATTATTTCTTYGTTATTGTCAAGAAATTAACATATAAGGTTGCTAATACAGCTGAAAATGGTGCAACCTATTTAATTTCTGAAAACTAATTTCATAATGCCACAGATATCTGCATAAGCCATACATCAGAGACCTGGAAAAGGAAATGAAAGTAGGTTAAAAAACAACTCATTACAAACTATAATGTTCCTAAAAAGATTGCTTAAAAGAAAAAAAAAAAAGAGAGAAAAACAGAAAACATGACTCGAGGATAGTTTTTCCAGCCAAGTTTTCTGTTTACARAATCAGTACGCTACTAATTTAGCTTTTTTGAGCAGTAGAAAAGTTAACTGTGACAGTAAGAGAAACCTTTGGACTTTGAACAACCTGCATCTCAATAGCTATAGGCTCCCCTTCCTGCTTCTCAAAACCATCCAAGAAGATGACCTAACAAAATTTGGCATAAAAGTCTGAAGGACTTTATGGAGCATTCTAACTGCATATGGCTAAGAAGGAATACATTGGAATGGCCACAGAGACACATGCTGACAATGCAGAAGTCATTTTATATTCAGCAATGCTGAAAAAAAACAGATGTGATTATTAGTGGCAATTAGTCTATATTGGTTYGAAATGAGTGAGTGCTGGCCTCATTAATGACACCACTTCTTGAGTTGTTGAATAAAAAACACAGATTCTAATGTCTGCATGAATTAAATCTGAATGTGCACCACACTTTAGAGGGCCCTCAGAAAGCCCAACCTTTCAGCAACACAACAGCTTTCTTGTGATAGACTTAACTGTCACAGTTATCCATATTCCTTATTCCTGAGTTCACCACATAAGAGATAAAAGGAGGAGCCCAATGCTTATTAACAAGTGACAACTGTACTTTCTGATTGGTCATATATATTTTAGTAAATCCCTACTGTTGGAATATGATATTGAAGGATATATCATGAGAAAGACCTACTATCTGCCTCTGAGGCAGAAGTTTCTTGCATACGCACATATCTGCATCTTTCTGTTTAGATATATATCTTTACACAGAAAATACAGTGGATTCTCCGACACTCGATTTTTACTGCTTGCTTTAAATACGAAAAATGTTTTAAGAGTTCAAGGGAAATTTATTTTAGAGGGTCATATTCATACGCACATTTCAGTTATTAAGACAGATATGAAGTTCTTATGAACTATACCCAGCTCTATTTTGGCCAARTTTCTTCCAGCCATTAAACACTCAGTTCAATGTGAAACTTAAGTTAAAAATATGACTGACTACTCAGTGACTTTCTAGGTAGTTCAGGAATAGAGTTTTGAGGCTGAGGGGTACCTGATGCTACTTCATGGAGGACAGCCTCTTTCTCTCTGGAGTCATTCACAGCAGAGCCATTGGCCAGTGGAAAGGGTGCTAGTGACTGGTGCAGGACCAGAGAATTCAGCTCATTTAGAAGGTGATCCAGGTGACAATACCATATTCCATTTTCAGTGTAACACAGCACTTGCGTCATTGCTGCTGTAAGAGCTTTTTTAATTGCTGTGGTAAAACTCAATGTATCCATGGTTTTACACTAATTGAATCACAGGATTCAGTCCAGCAGCGAAGAGAAAGAAGCTCTGGACAACACAAAGCAATTATCAGACTTGAGAGAAGAGAGAACTTGCGAGAACAGCTTCTATGATGAGCTGAGCCATGTGTTTACAAAAGATCTCACTGCACACCCAACACCTTCAATGGACTCCCCTGATAATGCCCCTTGTTAGCATTGTCTGGAATAGAGACATGAGAAGAAGGATCATGAAAATATGCATTTTATCAACTTAGTAATTTAAGTGAAAGATAAAGCTTCAGAGATTTCCAGAAATTCTGCATCTCCCAGGATAAATGGAGGAAATAAAAATCAATTTCTATAGAAAATTTTGTGGGATTAAAGCTGTATTTGCAGAAGATCACACAACGTTTTTAAACATTTTGATTGTAAAATTCTTGCCAAATTATACAACATTAAATATCCTGTCCATTCTGCTGATGGATTCCAAGATCAAACATGGGGCAAAATAATAACGTGTCCCATTACTGACTACAGAAATTCAAGAATATCTTAATAAAATTCCTTGAATAGCATCCTATCCGTGTGGGCAGCATCTTTGCCATAGTAATTCTCCATTACAAATGCTCAATAACTAAGCTCTGAAATATCAAACCCCCTAGCTTCTGACTGGTATGTCTGTGCTTTCTAATTACAGTAGCTTGCTGAAAGAAGACCCCATCTAAGTGACCTTGTATTGCAACTCTGGAAAAGGCTGCACAAATTTGAATAAGAAAGTTCTTTTCAACAGCTTGTAGTCACTCCAGATTTGCAACATTATCTTGTGCTGCTATTTCTGGAAAACTGTCAAGAACAAAACTAGTAGCTCATCAAATGAATCTCTGTTTAAGAAAAGTCRTGGAAGATTACTGAGAGGTGGTCTAACTATAACCTCTTTTCTTTAACACATATAATCTGCAACTGTAGTTGCACTGCAGTTACCAAAGGCACTGTTAGCTTGACAATTTGCCCGAAAGGGCATGCCCTATGCTTCTCTCTTTTAATTATGAAAAAGAATGCATGGTCTCCCTTTTAATTACTGTCAACAGGATTCTGAGGGAAAGCGGTAGGAAAACTGTGAATTGTACATAAAGGCAACATATTTCCAAGAATTTTCACACCTAAGTGATCTGCTATCTTTCTGCAGTGGAGGCATGTGATTTTGAGAAAAACAATGACAAACTTATTTCCTCCTTAAACAAAACTCTGACAGCACCTGAAATAAGAACTTTGAGTCAATTCTGAAAGCTACTTTGTCCTTATTGAAAACAATGTAAGATGTAACAGAGGTTGTATGTCTCACTCTCAGGGCAGACTTTCTGGCATTCAGTATAAGTGTCTTCATTAAGATTCTCCCACCCCAAAAGAAGCGTGTCACCAGTAGGTCAACTGGCTATTTTATTAGAAAAAACAATACAAGGGCAAGGCCTCACTGAATGACAGAATCTTTGACAGAAAAAAAGAAGTCTAACTAAAGCCCTCAAAAACTACTGGCAGAAAAATGAAAAAAAAAAAAAAAGGAAAAGAATTTAATCTCAGGATGCAGAGGTGAAACAGCAGCTCAGTGACATTTGAGGGAATCAGTAAAAGATGGAAAAGAAAAAATTCTTTAGTTCCAGCAAACAATCAAGAATTGCTTGAAAGTCTTTCAATATAGGAGAATATAATCTAGCTGTACAGAACACTTTCCAGAAAACTTTCTGCTATTAAYAAGGCTGTTTCTAATGGGAGAAGAATAGGTGTTTTGCTATACTGAAACTTCCCAGCCTCTGAGGAGGAGATAACTGATTTTAAGCTTCCAAACATGACCTTAAGAGAAAAATCTGATGACAGCGTACRGGTTGTGCATCAAGGGCTATAAACTGTCTTGAAACAGTTACTTCCTGGGCTTGTAGTTGGGGCCACCTAAAGCTGCTCACCTAACCATGGGCACTAATTCAGGAAGGAAGAGAACTGAAAGGAACTTACATCAGCCCTCCC